>NC_054499.1:439891-529554 GCF_017639515.1 Carcharodon carcharias
TCTGATGCTGAGAGAGATGAGTAACTGCTTTCACTAGAGAGCTTTGGGATGTTTCCTTGTCCAGAGGGTACAGTCAGTAATGTTACTGAGATTATAATGGAGGTAGATTGTGGGAACAAACACACAGGAGATGGCGTGAGGCTGGTAGAGTGTGAGAGAGGGACTGGGACGGAAGATTGTGCTAATTAATTGTAGCCTCTGGAATAAGTGTAATTACACAAATTTGCAAAGATGCGATGGCTGGAGGCAGGGTCTCATCCAGCTGTTGATGCTGTTACTTAAAGCGATCTCTGCCAAACACTACAGCTGCTCGAAAACCTGGTACAAGAATCCCGGTGAGAGCTACCTGCAGGATGTACAGGTAATGTCACTGCTGGAGTCTGTGCCAGTGCTGAAGCAGCTTTCTCTGGAGGCTGTCTGTACAAATGAACCACTCCAACAATGTCAGCGTGTATTTGTGTAAATTGACAGCTGCATGCTTCTTAAATAATTACTGCAGTAATAATCCTTTCACTTTGGAGAATGTATTTATGTTGCAGACACACCAGGCTTCGGATATCTGGAAAGCCAAGTGTGCAAGGTCTGCAGTTGGATTAGAGAAAAGGGCAGAGTGGATTTAGCCCGACTGCAACAACCAATCTCAGCCCACCAGGCCCCAGCTTCATACCTCATTTTGCAGACAAACTGAACACTGGGGCACAGGGAGCCTGGAAAGAGGGGGTCCCTGGGCGCAGGAGGGCACAGAGGGTGCTCCCTATACTTCAGTGACCAGCACACACACCCCCCTCCCCACCAAATTGTACCTGGTCATGTTAGGCTACAGACAGAGTACATCCTGCACCCTCCACACCCCCCACCTCGCCCAGACCCCAACAATACCAGACCCCGCACCCCCCCCAACACCCCCCCGCCAAACTCCAGCTCCCCACAGTTAGATTACAGTCCCAACACACAGCCGTTCTCAAGGGCAATTAGGGGTGGGTAATAAACGCAGTCTGTCATTGCCAGTGAAGCTCCTGCCTCACTGATAGATTTCAAACAAATGTTGCAAAGGAGCGGGTAAGTGGAGGCCTCAGGAACAAGAGGGGAGCAAAATAAATCAGGGGGTTTGCAGCGAACCAGAGCAGAGAGGGGGTAACCCAGAGGCTGTCAGGCAGAGAGGGGGTAACCCAGAGGCTGTCAGGCAGAGAGGGGGTAAATCAGAGGCTGTCAGGCAGAGAGGGGGTAAATCAGAGGCTGTCAGGCAGAGAGAGGGTAAATCAGAGGCTGTCAGGCAGAGAGGGGGTAACCCAGAGGCTGTCAGGCAGAGAGGGGGTAACCCAGAGGCTGTCAGGCAGAGAGGGGGTAACCCAGAGGCTGTCAGGCAGAGAGAGGGTAAATCAGAGGCTGTCAGGCAGAGAGGGGGTAACCCAGAGGCTGTCAGGCAGAGAGGGGGTAAATCAGAGGCTGTCAGGCAGAGAGGGGGTAAATCAGAGGCTGTCAGGCAGAGAAGGGGTAAATCAGAGGCTGTCAGGCAGAGAGGGGGTAACCCAGAGGCTGTCAGGCAGAGAGGGGGTAAATCAGAGGCTGTCAGGCAGAGAGGGGGTAAATCAGAGGCTGTCAGGCAGAGAGGGGGTAACCCAGAGGCTGTCAGGCAGAGAGGGGGTAACACAGAGACTGTCAGGCAGAGAGGGGGTAACCCAGAGGCTGTCAGGCAGAGAGGGGGTAACCCAGAGACTGTCAGGCAGAGAGGGGGTAAATCAGAGGCTGTCAGGCAGAGAGGGGGTAACCCAGAGGCTGTCAGGCAGAGAGGGGGTAACCCAGAGGCTGTCAGGCAGAGGGATTTATCACCTGTACAATCCTACAGTCAGACTAGGAGAATGAGGGTTGTCACCTGCTGCAGGGGTAGTGCTGTAGCTCTCACCATCTCAACCAGCTGAAAAGTTATCTTTAACAAATACTGACAAATACGGCTTTGTGTTTGGTCTGGACGTTGGAACCTGTGCTACAGCTGTTACTGCTCAAGCAAAATTCATTTTCTCCTCAGTTCTGCCGCTGCCCCCATGGTAAACTCCGCGGGGAAGAGCAGAGAGGTGGAGGGAGTTATCGCGGCCACAAAGGGCTGAGCGTCTTCCTTCACACTGAAGCTGGAGCCTCCATGAGGCAGTGAGAGCTTGTGGCCACCAGGTGGTGAGAGTACTCCACACTCTGACAGGGAAGCCCCGATTTCAGCACCGACCTAACCTGATTCAAACTGTTCCAGTTCAAGGGGTAAAATTAAACTGCGCCAGTTACCTGGCCTCAGCCTCACCCTGCACTGAATATATTGGAAATATAGAACAGCAGATAATTGAGAGAACGCTTGCTTGGAAAGGGTGTGGCAAGTACTTGAGGAGCAAATACATTTAAAGCCAAAAATTTGAATCCATTTCACTGGAATCCTGCTCGTTCCTCTCTACAAATACCCACACAAACTGTGTCAAACCCCGGGCTGGACAAGAAGCTTCAGTTAGTTATGGAGCTGGGAGGAGGGTTGTGAGGAGGAGGGTTGTGAGGAGGAGGTTTGTGTGGAGGAGGTTTGTGAGGAGGAGGTTTGTGTGGAGGAGGTTTGTGAGGAGGAGGTTTGTGAGGAGGAGGTTTGTGAGGAGGAGGTTTGTGAGGAGGAGGTTTGTGAGGAGGAGGTTTGTGAGGAAGAGGTTTGTGAGGAGGTTTGTGAGGAGGAGGTTTGTGAGGAAGAGGTTTGTGAGGAAGAGGTTTGTGAGGAGGTTTGTGAGGAGGAGGTGTGTGAGGACGGTTGTGAGGAGGAGGTTTGTGAGGAGGAGGTTTGTGAGGAGGAGGTTTGTGAGGAGGAGGTTTGTGAGGAGGAGGGTTGTGAGGAGGAGGGTTGTGAGGAGGAGGGTTGTGAGGAGATTTGTGAGGAGGTTTGTGAGGAGGTTTGTGAGGAGCAGGTTTGTGAGGAGGTTTGTGAGGAGGAGGTTTGTGAGGAGGAGGTTTGTGAGGAGGAGGTTTGTGAGGAGGAGGTTTGTGAGGAGCAGGTTTGTGAGGAAGAGGTTTGTGAGGAAGAGGTTTGTGAGGAGGAGGTTTGTGAGGAGGTTTGTGAGGAGGAGGTTTGTGAGGAGGAGGTTTGTGAGGAGGTTTGTGAGGAGGAGGTTTGTGAGGAGGAGGTTTGTGAGGAGGAGGTTTGTGAGGAGGGTTGTGAGGAGGAGGTTTGTGAGGAGGAGGTTTGTGAGGAGGAGGTTTGTGAGGAGGAGGTTTGTGAGGAGGAGGTTTGTGAGGAGGTTACCTAAGGCTGGTATTTATTACCCCGACCTAAGGCTGGTGTTTATTACCCCGACCTAAAGCTGGTTTTATTACCCCGACCTAAGGCTGGTAGTTATTACCCCTACCTAAGGCTGGTGTTTATTACCTCGACCTAAGGCTGGTGTTTATTACCCCGACCTAAGGCTGGTGTTTATTACCCCGACCTAAGGCTGGTGTTTATTACCTCGACCTAAGGCTGGTAGTTATTACCCCGACCTAAGGCTGGTGTTTATTACCTCGATCTAAGGCTGGTGTTTATTACCCCGACCTAAGGCTGGTGTTTATTACCCCGACCTAAGGCTGGTGTTTATTACCTCGACCTAAGGCTGGTAGTTATTACCCCGACCTAAGGCTGGTGTTTATTACCTCGATCTAAGGCTGGTGTTTATTACCCCGACCTAAGGCTGGTGTTTATTACCCCGACCTAAGGCTGGTGTTTATTACCCCGACCTAAGGCTGGTGTTTATTACCCTGACCTAAGGCTGGTGTTTATTACCCTGACCTAAGGCTGGTGTTTATTAACCCGACCTAAGGCTGGTGTTTATTACCCCGACCTAAGGCTGGTGTTTATTACCTCGACCTAAGGCTGGTGTTTATTACCCCGACCTAAGGCTGGTGTTTATTACCCCGACCTAAGGCTGGTGTTTATTACCCTGACCTAAGGCTGGTGTTTATTACCCTGACCTAAGGCTGGTGTTTATTACCCCGACCTAAGGCTGGTGTTTATTACCCTGACCTAAGGCTGGTGTTTATTACCCTGACCTAAGGATGGTGTTTATTACCCCGACATTATTACCCTCAAGAAAGGATTTGCCTCCTGCTGGTGCTGACCCCTGGTGGCAGTGTCTACAAACTGCACCTTATTGAGGCAGCGAGGGCTCATTGTTCAACCACACAAAACCCGAGGACTTCACTTCACCTCCACGCTCGCAGCACACCTACCATTCCCCCACCACCCCAAACACACCCCCACCCACCCCAAACACACCCCCACCCACCCCAAACACACACCCACCCACCTCAAACACACCCGCACCCACCCCAAACACACCCCCACCCACACCAAACACACACCCACCCACCCCAAACACACCTCCACCCACACCAAACATACCCACACCCACCCCAAACACACACCCACCCACCCCAAACATACTCCCACCCACCCCAAACATACCCCCACCAACCCCAAACACACCCCCACCCACACCAAACACACACCCACCTCCCCAAACACACCCCCACCCACCCCAAACGCACCCCCACCCACCCCAAACACACCCCCAGCTCCCCAAACACACCCTCACCCACCCCAAACACACCCCCACCCACCCCAAACACACACCCACCTCCCCAAACACACCCCCACCCACCCCAAACACACCCCCACCCACCCCAAACACACCCCCAGCTCCCCAAACACACCCTCACCCACCCCAAACACACCCTCACCCACCCCAAACACACCCCCAGCTCCCCAAACACACCCCCACCAACCCCAAACGCACCCCCACCCACCCCAAACACACCCCCAGCTCCCCAAACACACCCTCACCCACCCCAAACACACCCCCACCCACCCCAAACACACACCCACCTCCCCAAACACACCCCCACCCACCCCAAACACACCCCCACCCACCCCAAACACACCCTCACCCACCCCAAACACACCCCCACCCACCCCAAACACACCCCCAGCTCCCCAAACACACCCTCACCCACCCCAAACACACCCCCACCCACCCCAAACACACCCCCACCTCCCCAAACACACCCCCACCCACCCCAAACACACCCCCACCCACCCCAAACACACCCCCACCCACCCCAAACACACCCCCACCCACCCCAAACACACCCCCACCCACCCCAAACACACCCCCACCCACCCCAAACACACCCTCACCCACCCCAAACACACCCCCAGCTCCCCAAACACACCCCCACCCACCCCAAACACACCTCCACCCACCCCAAACACACCCCCAGCTCCCCAAACACACCCCCACCCACCCCAAACACACCCCCACTGCCCCAAAAACACCCCCACTGCCCCAAACACACACCCACCCACCCCAAACACACCCCCACCCACCCCAAACACACCCCCACTGCCCCAAACACACTCCCACCGCCCCAAACACACACCCACCCACCCCAAACATACCCCCACCCACCCCAAACACACCCCCAGCTCCCCAAACACACCCCCACACACCCCAAACACACCCCAGCTCCCCAAACACACCCCCACCGCCCCAAACACACCCTCACCCACCCCAAACACACCCCCACTGCCCCAAACACACCCCCACTGCCCCAAACACACCCCCACCCACCCCAAACACACCCCCACTGCCCCAAACACACCCCCACCCACCCCAAACACACACCCACCCAAACACACCCCCACCGCCCCAAACACACACACACCCAAACACACACCCACTGCCCCAAACACACCCCCACCCACCCCAAACACACACCCACCCACCCCAAACACACCCCCAGCTCCCCAAACACACCCCCAGCTCCCCAAACACACCCCCAGCTCCCCAAACACACCCCCAGCTCCCCAAACACACACCCAGCTCCCCAAACACACACCCAGCTCCCCAAACACACACCCAGCTCCCCAAACACACCCCCACCCACCCCAAACACACCCCCACCCACCCCAAACACACCCCCAGCTCCCCAAACACATCCCCACCCACATCAAACACACCCCCACCCACCCCAAACACACAGCCACCCACCCCAAACACACCCCCACCGCCCCAAACACACCCCCACCCACCCCAAACACACCCCCAGCTCCCCAAACACACCCCCAGCTCCCCAAACACACCCCCACCCACCCCAAACACACCCCCAGCTCCCCAAACACACCCCCAGCTCCCCAAACACATCCCCACCCACCCCAAACACACCCCCAGCTCCCCAAACACACCCCCACCCACCCCAAACACACCCCCACCCACCCCAAACACACCTCCAGCTCCCCAAACACATCCCCAGCTCCCCAAACACACCCCCACCCACCCCAAACACACACCCACTGCCCCAAACACACCCCCACCCACCCCAAATACACACCCACCCACCCCAAACACACCCCCACTGCCCCAAACACACCCCCAGCTCCCCAAACACACCCCCACCCACCCCAAACACACCCCCACTGCCCCAAACACACCCCCACTTCCCCAAACACACCCCCACCCACCCCAAACACACCCCCACTGCCCCAAACACACTCCCACCGCCCCAAACACACACCCACCCACCCCAAACATACCCCCACCCACCCCAAACACACCCACCCACCCCAAACACACCCCCACCCACCCCAAACACACCCCCACTGCCCCAAACACACTCCCACCGCCCCAAACACACACCCACCCACCCCAAACATACCCCCACCCACCCCAAACACACCCCAGCTCCCCAAACACACTCCCACTGCCCCAAACACACCCCCACTGCCCCAAACACACCCCCACCCACCCCAAACACACACCCACCCAAACACACCCCCACCGCCCCAAACACACACCCACCCAAACACACCCCCACTGCCCCAAACACACCCCCACCCACCCCAAACACACCCCCAGCTCCCCAAACACACCCCCACCCACCCCAAACACACCCCCAGCTCCCCAAACACACCCCCAGCTCACCAAACACACCCCCAGCTCCCCAAACACACCCCCAGCTCCCCAAACACACACCCAGCTCCCCAAACACACCCCCACCCACCCCAAACATACCCCCACCCACCCCAAACACACCCCCAGCTCCCCAAACACACCCCCAGCTCCCCAAACACACCCCCAGCTCACCAAACACACCCCCAGCTCCCCAAACACACCCCCAGCTCCCCAAACACACACCCAGCTCCCCAAACACACCCCCACCCACCCCAAACATACCCCCACCCACCCCAAACACACCCCCAGCTCCCCAAACACACCCCCAGCTCCCCAAACACACCCCCAGCTCCCCAAACACACCCCCAGCTCCCCAAACACACCCCCAGCTCCCCAAACACACACCCAGCTCCCCAAACACACCCCCACCCACCCCAAACATACCCCCACCCACCCCAAACACACCCCCAGCTCCCCAAACACATCCCCACCCACATCAAACATACCCCCACCCACCCCAAACACACACCCACCCACCCCAAACACACACCCACCCACCCCAAACACACCCCCACCGCCCCAAACACACCCCCACCCACCCCAAACACACCCCCAGCTCCCCAAACGCACCCCCAGCTCCCCAAACACATCCCCACCCACCCCAAACACACCCCCAGCTCCCCAAACACACCCCCAGCTCCCCAAACACATCCCCACCCACCCCAAACACACCCCCAGCTCCCCAAACACACCCCCACCCACCCCAAACACACCCCCACCCACCCCAAACACACCCCCACCCACCCCAAACACACACCCACTGCCCCAAACACACCCCCACCCACCCCAAACACACACCATGCCACACCCCCAACACCCACCCCACCAGCAACCACACTCTCACCATACCCCTCCTTCCCCAAATGCTCATAAGCACAACCCCACCCCTATTGCCTACCACGGGCAGCCCCCTTTCCCCCACACATGGGCATCTGCCCCCCGACCCCCACACAGGCAGCATATTCACAGCCCCCTTCCCCCCACCTCGTGTGAGAATGGATATCACTTTTTAATATTCTGTGAAGAAGCCTGTGTGTGTGTGTGTGCGCGTGTGAGCCTGTGTGTGAAAATGTGTGTGTGCGTGTGAGCGTGTGTGTGCGCGCGTGAGCCTGTGTGTGAGAATGTGTGAGTGTGTGTGTGTGTGTGAGCGTTTGTGTGTGTGCACGTGTGAGCCTGTGTGTGAGAATGTGTGAGTGTGTGTGTGTGCGTGTGTGTGTGTGTGCGCGTGTGAGCCTGTGTGTGAGAATGTGTGTGAGAATGTGTGTGAGTGTGTGTGTGTGCGTGCTTGTGTGTGTGCGTGCTTGTGTGTGAGAGAGTGTGTGTGTGTGGGTTTGTGTGTGTGTGTGAGTGTGTGTGTGGGTGTGTGTGTGTGAGAGTGTGTGTGTGTGTGAGAGTGTGTGTGTGTGTGAGAGTGTGTGTGGGTGTGTGTGTGTGAGAGTGTGAGTGTGTGCGTGCTTGTGTGTGTGTGTGTGTGTGTGTGAGAGTGTGAGTGTGTGTGTAAGTGAGAGTGAGTGTGTGCGTGCTTGGGTGTGTGCGTGTGAGAATGTGTGTGTGTGCATGTGTGTGTGTGTGAGTGAGTGTGTGTGTGTTGTGTATGTGAGTGTGTGTGTGCGCGTGTGTGTGTTTGTGTGTGCGTGCACGCGTAAATGATTTAATTAAGCACGGCAGAGGTTACTAGACAACAGGTTGTTTGGGGGGGGTTTAAAACATGAAAGTGATAGAGCTGTTAGGTTTGATGTACAAGTGAATTGGTAGGATCTAATAGTTGCGTTTTTAAATAAGTTGAGAGTTGTTTGAATATCAAAGTCAGAGGTAACAAGAAACATTTTTTGCAACTTGCAGGAGTTCCAGGGGTATATAGAAGAGGGTACATTATATTTTATTGACTTGAAAGCCGAGACAAAACGGAAACATTAAAAATGTGTGTTTGGAAGGATTTTAGTTTCAAGGAGGTGTGAGAACAATGGAACATGAGATGAAATGGCTGGGGGTGGGGGGGGGCGGGGGCGGAGGTATTGTAGAGTAGTTTGGTAGCTGTTGAGCTGTTAGCTGGAGTTGTTGGATGCTAGCTGTAGCTCTGGGCTGGGCTGAATTGGACAGTTTGAATCAGCCATCCAGTCAAGCCAGAAAAGTCTTGGGCTGCAACAAGCAGTCTTGTTCTGAAGTTCTGGAGTTCCACAGCAGAGTGGGAGGGAGTTTAAGAGGTAATTTGTTCTTTTTTAATTCACTCATGGGATGAGGGCTTCGCTGACTAGGCCAACATTTATTACCCATCCCTTGTTGCCCTTGAGAAAGTGGTGGTGAGTTGCCTTCTCAAGGGCAACTGGGGATGGGTAATAAATGCTGGGCCCACCCAGAGAAGCCCACATCCCATGAGTGAATTAAAAAAAAAAACTGTGCCCTGGCTTTGTTAAAGCAGTTTGCCTTGGGTAATATTACTGGATTTTTATAGTTAAACATCCAGAAGGGAGGGTTGCCTGGAAGGTGTTTACTTGTGAGTCTAACCAAGTAGGGAGTCTTTTTGAGGGAATGTTTTGTAAGACTAATTTTAACTGTATAACTGTCGTCTTGTGTGCTTAGTTTTGCTTTTAACCTTGCTAATAAAGTTTCCTTTTAGTTTTTAAAATCCGAAAACTGTCACTGGATATCTTGCTGCTGAGATCAGTACCTCTGCTTCTCGTTTTCAGAACGCTAGAAAAAAGGTCTGTCTTGTAAACCAAGTTTCTCTCTGGGGTTTGGTTCAACGCCCCCAATCCCCACATAGGGGGGCATGTACCTACCCCACACCCCTCCAACCCTGCCCATGGCCCCCAACCCGGCAGTGTGTTCACCCTTCCCCCATTCAGCACCACCCGCTCTTCCAATCCCCACACAAGGGCAGCATTCCCTCCAGTTCTGGTAAAGGGGAGACAGAGAGAATTTCTCAGCGATCCCAGTTTCTGTGTTAAGCTTCGTAAGACCCGCGATCAGTATAACTCCCATCTCACCATCGTTGGTGTCCCCCCCTACTCACCCCACCGTGGTCAGGACACACACAGGCACAAACAAACAAAACCTGCACCTACCGTCCAGGGAGAGCCAGTCGAGCTGTGAGCTGGGCAATGCCATGGAATTTCGAGCTCTGTATTCGAACGGCACCGAGTCGGAAATGAACTGGTTCCCACGAGCCACCTGCAGTCTCACCAAACCGGCCTCGTGAGCTGCAAATACAAAACCAAGAGCGGATTCAACTCTCAAACAGGTGGAATAGGTGGAGAGGGGTTAGCACCTGTGAGACTGTGGGGGTTGGGGTTGATGGGGGGGGGTGGGAGGAAGGGGTGGGGGTGTGGGAGGGGGTGGGGTGGGGGATGGGTGGGCGGGTATTGGGGATGGGGGCATTGGGGGTGGGTGTTGGGTGTGAGGGTGGATGTTGGGGGCGGGTGTTGGGGATGTGGGTGGGTATTGGGGGCGGGTTTTGGGGGGCGGGTGTTGGGTGTTGGGGGTGGGGATGGGTATTGGGTGTTGGGGGTGGGTGTTGGGGTTGGGGGTGGGGGTGGGTGTTAGGGGTGGGGGCGGGTGTTAGGGGTGGGGGCGGGTGTTGGGTGTGGGGGTGGGGATGGGTATTGGGGGTGGGGATGGGTATTGGGTGTTGGGGGTGGGGATGGGTATTGGGTGTTGGGGGCGAGTGTTGGGGGTGGGTGTTGGGGCAGGTGTTGGGGGTGGGGGTGGGTGTTTGGGTGGGTGTTGAGTGTGAGTGTGGGTGTTGGGGGTGGAGGTTGGGTGTGGGAGGGTGTTGTGGGTGGGGGTGGGTGTTGGGTGTGAGGGTGTGTGTTGGGGGTGGGTGTTGGGTGTGGGGGTGGGTACTGGGGTTGGGGCGGGTGCTGGGTGTGAGGGTGGGTGTTGGGTGTGGGGGTGGGTGTTGGGGGTGAGTGTTGGGGGGGCAGGTGTTGGGGTGGGTGTTGGGGTGGGTATTGGGTATTGGGTGGGGGTGGGTATTGGGTGTGAGGGTGGGTGTTGGGGGTGGGTATTGGGGTTGGGGGCGGGTGTTGGGGTGGGTGTTGGGGATGGGTGTTGGGTGTGGGGGTGGATGTTGGGTGTGGGGGTGGGTGTCGGGGGTGGGGGTGGGTATTGGGGTTGGGGGCGGGTGTTGGGTGTGAGGGTGGGTGTTGGGGGTGGGTGTTGGGTGTGGGGATGGGTGTTGGGGGTGGGTGTTGGGTGTGGGGGTGGGTGTTGGGGGTGGGTGTTGGGAGTGGGTGTTGGGGGTGGGGGTGTGGTTGAGTGTTGGGGGTGGGTGTTGGGGGTAGGTGTTGGGGGTGGGAGTTGGGGGTGGGTGTTGGGTGTGGGGGTGTGTGTTGGGTGTGGGGGTGGGTGTTGGGTGTGGGGTGGGTGT
This sequence comes from Carcharodon carcharias, assembly GCF_017639515.1. Taxonomy (NCBI): domain Eukaryota; kingdom Metazoa; phylum Chordata; class Chondrichthyes; order Lamniformes; family Lamnidae; genus Carcharodon; species Carcharodon carcharias. The sequence goes on from NC_054499.1 coordinate 451,262, forward strand.
TGGGTGTGGGGGTGGGTGTTGGGGTGGATGTTGGGTGTGGGGGTGGGTGTTGGGTGTGGGGGTGGGTGTTGGGTGTGGGTGTTGGGGGTGGGGCTGGGTGTTGGGGGTAGGTGTTGGGTGTTGGGGGTGGGTGTTGGGTGTGGGGGTGGGTGTTGGGTGTTGGGGGTAGGTGTTGGGTGTTGGGGGTGGGTGTTGGGTGTGGGGGTGGGTGTTGGGGTGGGTGTTGGGGTGTTGGGGGTGGGTGTTGGGGGTACGTGTTGGGGGTGGGTGTTGGGGGTGGGGGTGGGTGTTCGGGGTGGGTGTTGGGTGTGGGCGTGGGCGTGGGGGTGGGTGTGGGGGTGGGTGTTGGGGTGGATGTTGGGTGTGGGGGTGGGTGTTGGGTGTGGGGGTGGGCGTGGGGGTTGGTGTTGGGGGTGGGGGTGGGTGTTGGGTGTTGGGGGTAGGTGTTGGGTGTTGGGGGTGGGTGTTGGGTGTGGGGGTGGGTGTTGGGTGTGGGGGTGGGTGTTGGGTGTGGGGGTGGGTGTTGGGGGTAGGTGTTGGGTGTTGGGGGTTGGTGTTGGGTGTGGGGGTGGGTGTTGGGGCAGGTGTTGGGGGTGGGTGTTGGGGCAGGTGTTGGGGGTGGGTGTGGGTGTTGGGGGTGGGTGTTCGGGTGGGTGTTGAGTGTGAGGGTGGGTGTTGAGTGTGAGGGTGGGTGTTGGGGGTGGAGGTTGGGTGTGGGAGGGTGTTGTGGGTGGGGATGGGTGTTGGGTGTGAGGGTGGGTGTTGGGGGTGGGTGTTGGGTGTGGGGTGGGTACTGGGGTTAGGCGGGTGTTGGGTGTGAGGGTGGGTGTTGGGTGTGGGGGTGGGTGTTGGGGGTGGGTGTTGGGGGGGCAGGTGTTGGGTGTGGGTGTTGGGGGGGCAGGTGTTGGGGGTGGGTGTTGGGGTGGGTATTGGGTATTGGGTATTGGGGGTGGGGGTCAGTATTGGGTGTGAGGGTGGGTGTTGGGGGTGGGTATTGGGGTTGGGGGCGGGTGTTGGGGTGGGTGTTGGGGGTGGGTGTTGGGTGTGGGGGTGGGTGTTGGGGTGGGTGTCGGGGATGGGTGTCAGGGTTGGGGGTGGGTATTGGGGTTGGGGGCGGGTGTTGGGTGTGAGGGTGGGTGTTGGGGTGGGTATTGGGTGTGGGGATGGGTGTTGGGGGTGGGTGTTGGGGGTGAGGGTGGGTGTTGGGTGTTGGGGTGGGTGTTGGGTGTGGGGATGGGTGTTGGGGGTGGGTGTTGGGTGTGGGGGTGGGTGTTGGGGTGGATGTTGGGTGTGGGGGTGGGTGTTGGGTGTGGGGGTGGGTGTTGGGTGTGGGTTTTGGGGGTGGAGGTGGGTGTTGGGTGTTGGGGGTGGGTGTTGGGTGTTGGGGGTGGGTGTTGGGTGTTGGGGGTAGGTGTTGGGTGTTGGGGGTGGGTGTTGGGTGTGGGGATGGGTGTTGGGGTGGATGTTGGGGTGGGTGTTGGGGTGTTGGGGGTGGGTGTTGGGGTGTTGGGGGTGGGTGTTGGGGGTAGGGGTTGGGGGTGGGTGTGGGGGTGGGTGTTGGGGTGGATGTTGGGTGTGGGGGTGGGTGTTGGGTCTGGGGGTAGGTGTTGGGTGTTTGGGTGGGTGTTGGGTGTGGGGTGAGTGTTGGGGGTAGGTGTTGGGTGTTGGGGTGGATGTTGGGTGTGGGGGTGGGTGTTGGGTGTGGGGGTGGGCGTGGGGGTTGGTGTTGGGGGTGGGTGTTGGGGTAGGTGTTGGGTGTTGGGGGTGGGTGTTGGGTGTGGGGGTGGGTGATGGGGGTAGGTGTTGGGTGTGGGGGTGGGTGTTGGGGGTGGGTGTTGGGTGTGGGGGTTGGTGTTGGGGGTGGGGGTGGGTGTTGGAGGTGGGGGTGGGGGTGGGTGTTGGGGGTGGGTGTTGGGTGTGGGGGTCTGTGTTGGGGCTGGGGGTGGGTTTTGGGGGTTGGGGTGGGAGTTGGGAGTGGGTGTGGGTTGGGTGTTGGGGGTGGGTGTTGGGTGTGGGGGTGGGTGTTGGGGGTGGGTGTTGGGGGCTGGGGTGGGTGTTGGGGGTGGGTGTGGGGGTGGGGGTGGGTGTTGGGTGTGGGGGTGGGTGTTGGGTGTTGGGGGTGGGTGTTGGGGGTGGGGGTGGGTGTTGGGGGTGGGGGTGGGTGTTGGGGGTGGGTGTTGGGGCTGGGGGTGAGTTTTGGGTGTGGGGGTGGGTGTTGGGTGTGGGGGTGGGTGTTGGGGGTGGGGGTGGGTGTTGGGGGTGGGGGTGGGTGTTGGGGGTGGGGGTGGGTGTTGGGGGTGGGTGTTGGGGGTGGGTGTGGGTGTGGGGGTGGGTGTTGGGGGTGGGTGTTGGGGGTGGGTGTTGGGGGTGGGTGTTGGGGGTGGGTGTTGGGTGTGGGGGTGGGTGTTTGGGTTGGGGGTGGGTGTTTGGGTTGGGGGTGGGTGTTGTGTGTGGGGGTGGGTGTTGGGGGTGGGTGTTGGGTGTGGGGGTGGGTGTTGGGGGTGGGTGTTGGGGCTGGGGGTGGGTGTAGGGTGTGGGGGTGGATGTTGGGGGTGGGTGTTGGGGGTGGGTGTTGGGTGTGGGGTGGGTACTGGGGTTAGGCGGGTGTTGGGTGTGAGGGTGGGTGTTGGGTGTGGGGGTGGGTGTTGGGGGTGGGTGTTGGGGGGGCAGGTGTTGGGTTTGGGTGTTGTGGGGGCAGGTGTTGGGGGTGGGTGTTGGGGTGGGTATTGGGTATTGGGGGTGGGGGTCGGTATTGGGTGTGAGGGTGGGTGTTGGGGGTGGGTATTGGGGTTGGGGGCGGGTGTTGGGGTGGGTGTTGGGGGTGGGTGTTGGGGTGGGTGTCGGGGGTGGGTGTCAGGGTTGGGGGTGGGTATTGGGGTTGGGGGCGGGTGTTGGGTGTGAGGGTGGGTGTTGGGGTGGGTATTGGGTGTGGGGATGGGTGTTGGGGGTGGGTGTTGGGGGTGAGGGTGGGTGTTGGGTGTTGGGGTGGGTGTTGGGTGTGGGGATGGGTGTTGGGTGTGGGGATGGGTGTTGGGGGTGGGTGTTGGGCGTGGGGGTGGGTGTTGGGGTGGATGTTGGGTGTGGGGGTGGGTGTTGGGTGTGGGGGTGGGTGTTGGGTGTGGGTGTTGGGGGTGGAGGTGGGTGTTGGGGGTGGGTGTTGGGTGTTGGGGGTGGGTGTTGGGTGTTGGGGGTAGGTGTTGGGTGTTGGGGGTGGGTGTTGGGTGTGGGGATGGGTGTTGGGGTGGGTGTTGGGGTGTTGGGGGTGGGTGTTGGGGGTGGGTGTTGGGGGTAGGGGTTGGGGGTGGGTGTGGGGGTGGGTGTTGGGGTGGATGTTGGGTGTGGGGGTGGGTGTTGGGTGTGGGGGTTGGTGTTGGGTCTGGGGGTAGGTGTTGGGTGTTTGGGTGGGTGTTGGGTGTGGGGTGAGTGTTGGGGGTAGGTGTTGGGTGTTGGGGTGGATGTTGGGTGTGGGGGTGGGTGTTGGGTGTGGGGGTGGGCGTGGGGGTTGGTGTTGGGGTGGGTGTTGGGGTAGGTGTTGGGTGTTGGGGGTGGGTGTTGGGTGTGGGGGTGGGTGATGGGGGTAGGTGTTGGGTGTGGGGGTGGGTGTTGGGGGTGGGTGTTGGGTGTGGGGGTTGGTGTTGGGGGTGGGGGTGGGTGTTGGAGGTGGGGGTGGGGGTGGGTGTTGGGTGTGGGGGTCTGTGTTGGGGCTGGGGGTGGGTTTTGGGTGTGGGGGTGGGTGTTGGGTGTGGGGGTGTGTGTTGGGGGTGGGGGTGGGTGTTGGGGGTGGGGGTGGGTGTTGGGGGTGGGGGTGGGTGTTGGGGGTGGGTGTTGGGGGTGGGTGTTGGGGGTGGGTGTTGGGGGTGGGGGTGGGTGTTGGGGGTGGGTGTTGGGGTGGGTGTTGGGGGTGGGTGTTGGGGGTGGGTGTTGGGGGTGGGTGTTGGGGGTGGGTGTTGGGTGTGGGGGTGGGTGTTTGGGTTGGGGGTGGGTGTTGGGTGTGGGGGTGGGTGTTGGGGGTGGGTGTTGGGTGTGGGGGTGGGTGTTGGGGGTGGGTGTTGGGGCTGGGGGTGGGTGTAGGGTGTGGGGGTGGATGTTGGGGGTGGGTGTTGGGTGTGGGGGTGGGTGTTGGGGGTGAGTGTGGGTGGGGGTGGGTGTTGGGGGTGGGTGTTGGGGGTGGTGGTGGGTGTTGGGGCGCGTGTTGGGGTGGGTGTGGGGTGGGTGTGGGGGTGGGTGCTGGGGGTGGGTGTTGGGGGTGGGTGCTGGGGGTGGGGGTGTGTGTTGGGGGTGGGGGTGGGTGTTGGGGGTGGGTGTTGGGGGTGGGTGTTGGGTGTGTGGGTGGGTGTTGGGGGTGGGTGTTGAGGGTGGGTTTTGGGGGTGGGGGTGGGTGTTGGGGTGGGTGTTGGGGGTGGGGGTGGGTGTTAGGGGTGGTTGCTGGGGTGGGTGTTGGGGGTGGGGGTGGGTGTTGGGGTGTTGGGGTGTTGGGGTGGGGTGGGGGTGGGTGTTGGGGGTGGGGGTGGGTGTTGGGGGTGGGTGTTGGGGGCTGGGGATGGGGCTGAGGGTGGGTGTTGGGGGGTTGGGAGGTGGGTGTTGGGGTTGATGTTGGGGATGGGGGTGGGTATTGGGGTTGGGGGTGGGTGTTGGGGATGGGGGTGTGTATTGGGATGGGGGGTGGGGATGGGGGTGATGGTGCCTGCTGGGGGGTGGATGTTGGGGTTGGGGGTGGGGGTGGGGTTTGGGGGTGGAGGTGGGGGTAGGTATTGGGGGTGGGTGTTGGGGGTGGGTGTTGGGGCTGGGGGTGGGTGTTGGAGTTGGGGGTGGGTGTTGGGGGTGGGGGTGGGTGTTGGGGTTGGGGGTGGGTGTTGGGGGTGGGTGTGGGTGTGTGGGTGGGTGTTGGGTTGGGGGTGGGTGTTGGGGGTGAGTATTGGATTGGGGGTGGGTGTTGGGGTTGGGGGTGGGTTTTGGCGGTGGGTGTGGGGCGGGTGTTGGAGGTGTGTGTTGGGGGTGGGGGTGGGTGTTGGGGGTGGGTGTTGGAGGTGGGTGTTGGGGCAGTTGTTGGGGGTGGGGGTGTGTGTTGGGGGTGGGTGTTGGGGGTTTGGGATGTGGGTCTTGGGGGGGTGGGGGGGTGGATGTTAGGGGTGGAGGTGGGTGCTGGGGGTGGGTGCTGGGGTGCTGGGGGTGGGTGTTGGGGTTGGGTGCTGGGGCAGGTATTGGGGTGTTGGGGGTGGGGGTGGGTGTTCGGGCGGGTGTTAGGGTGTTGGGGGTGGGTGTTGGGGGTGGGGATGGGTGTTGGGGGTGGGTGTTGGGGGTGGGGATGGGTGTTGGGGCAGGTGTTAGGGTATTGGGGGTGGGTGTTGGGGGTGGGGGTGGGTGTTCGGGCGGGTGTTGGGGTGGGTGTTGGGGGTGGGTGTTGGGGTGTTGGGGGTGGGTGTTGGGGGTGGGTGTTGGGATGTTGGGGCTGTGTGTTGGGGCTGGGGGTGGGTGTTGGGGGTTGGGGTGGGTGTTGGGAGTGGGTGTGGGTTGGGTGTTGGGGGTGGGTGTTGGGTGTGGGTTGGGTGTTGGGGGTGGGTGTTGGGTGTGGGGGTGGGTGTTGGGAGTGGGGGTGGGTGTTGGGGTGGGGGTGGGTGTTGGAGCATTGGGGGTGGAGCTAGGTGTTGGGGGTGGGTGTTGGGTGTGGGGGTGGGTGTTGGGGGTGGGTGTTGGGTGTGGGGGTCGGTGTTGGGGCTGGGGGTGGGTGTTGGGGATTGGGGTGGGTGTTGGGAGTGGGTGTGGGTTGGGTGTTGGGAGTGGGTGTTGGGTGTGGGGGTGGGTGTTGGGGGTGGGTGTTGGGGGTGGGGGTGGGTGTTAGGGGTGGTTGCTGGGGCGGGTGTTGGGGGTGGGGGTGGGTGTTGGGGGTGGGTGTTGGGGTGGGGGTGGGTGTTGGGGTGGGTGTTGGGGGTGGGGGTGGGTGTTAGGGGTGGTTGCTGGTGCGGGTGTTGGGGGTGGGGGTGGGTGTTGGGGTGTTGGGGGTGGGTGTTGGGGTGGGGGTGGGTGTTGGGGTGTAGGGGGTGGGGGTGGGTGTTGGGGGTGGGGGTGGGTGTTGGGGTGGGTGTTGGGATGTTGGGGGTGGGTGTTGGGGGCTGGGGATGGGGCTGAGGGTGGGTGTTGGGGGGTTGGGAGGTGGGGGTTGGGTGGGTGGGGGGGTTGATGTTGGGGATGGGGGTGGGTATTGGGGTTGGGGGTGGGTGTTGGGGATGGGGGTGGGTATTGGGGTTGGGGGTGGGTGTTGGGACTTGGGGGGTGGGGATGGGGGTGATGGTGCGTGCTGGGGGGTGGGGGGTGGATGTTGGGGTTGGGGGTGGGGGTGGAGGTGGGGGCAGGTATTGGGGGTGGGTGTTGGGGGTGGGTGTTGGGGCTGGGGGTGGGTGTTGGGGGTGGGGGTGGGTGTTGGGGTTGGGGGTGGGTGTTGGGGTTGGGGGTGGGTGTTGGGGGTGGGTGTTGGTTTGGGGGTGGGTGTTGGGGGTGAGTATTGGGTTGGGCGTGAGTATTGGGTTGGGGGTGGGTGTTGGGGTTGGGGGTGGGTGTTGGGGGCGGGTGGGTGTTGGTGCGGGTGTTGGGGGTGGGGGCGGGTGTTGGGGTGTTGGGGGTGGGTGTTGGGGTGTTAGGGGTTGGTGTTGTTGGTGGGGGTGGTTGTTGGGGGTGGCTGTTGGGGGTGGGTTTTGGCGGTGGGTGTGGGGCGGGTGTTGGAGGTGTGTGTTGGGGGTGGGGGTGGGTGTTGGGGGTGGGTGTTGGGGCAGGTGTTGGGGGTGGGGGTGTGTGTTGGGGGTGGGTGTTGGGGGTTTGGGAGTTGGGTCTTGGGGGGGTGGGGGGGTGGATGTTGGGGGTGGAGGTGGGTGCTGGGGGTGGGTGCTGGGGCGGGTATTGGGGTGCTGGGGGTGGGTGTTGGGGATGGGTGCTGGGGCAGGTATTGGGGTGTTGGGGGTGGGGGTGGGGGTGGGTGTTCGGGCGGGTGTTAGGGTGTTGGGGGTGGGTGTTGGGGGTGGGGATGGGTGTTGGGGGTGGGGATGGGTGTTGGGGCAGGTGTTAGGGTATTGGGGGTGGGTGTTGGGAGTGGGGGTGGGTGTTCGGGCGGGTGTTGGGGTGGGTGTTGGGGGTGGGTGTTGGGGTGTTGGGGGTGGGTGTTGGGGGTGGGTGTTGGGGGTGGGGGGTGGGGGGTGGGTGTTGGGATGTTGGGGGTGTGTGTTGGGGGCTGGGGGTGAGGGTGGGTGTTGGGGGGTTGGAAGGTGGGTGTTGGGGGTGTGGGGGGGTGGATGTTAGGGGTGGGTATTGGGGTTGGGGGTGGGTGTTGGGTGTGGGGGGGGTGTTGTGGGTGGGTGTTGGGGTTGGGGGCAGGTATTGGGGTTGGGGGCGGGTATTGGGGTTGGGGGGCGTGTATTGGGTGTGAGGGAGGTGTTGGGGGTGGGGGCGGGTGTTGGGTGTGAGTGTGGGTATTGGGGGTGGGTGTTGGGGGTGGGTATTGGGGTTGGGGGGCGTGAGTTGGGTGTGAAGGAAATGTTGGGGGTGGGTGTTGGGTGTGGGGGTGGGTGTTGGGTGTCGGGGTGGGTATTGGGGGTGGGTGTTGGGTGTGGGGGTTGGTGTTGGGGGTGGGTGTTGGGTGTGGGGGTGGGTGTTGGGGTTGGGTGTTGGGGTGGGTGTTGGGTGTTGGGGGTGGGTGTTGGGGCTGGGTGTTGGGGCTGGGTGTTGGGGGTTGGTGTTGTGGTGGGGGTGGGTGTTGGGGGTGGGTGTTGGGGTGTTAAGGTGGGTGTTGGGGTGGGTGTTGGGGGTGGGGGTGGGTGTTCGGGTGTTGGGGGTGGGTGTGGTTGTTGGGGGTTGGTGTTGGTGGGGGTGGGTGTTGGGGGTGGGTGTTGGGGTGTTGGGGGTGGGTGTTGGGGGTGGGTGTTGGGGGTTGGTGTTGGTGGGGGTGGTTGTTGGGGGCGGGTGTTGGGGGTGGGTGTTGAAGGTGTGTGTTGGGGGTGGGGCTGGGTGTTGGAGGTGGGTGTTGGGGTGTTGGGGCAAGTGGGGGGTGGGGGGGTGTGTTGGGGGTGGGTGTTGTGGGTTTGGGAGGTGGATCTTGGGGAGTGGATATTGGGGGTGGAGGTGGGTGTTGGGGGTGGGTGTTGGGTGTTGGTGTTGGGTATAGGTGTTGGGGGTGGGTGTTGGGTGTGGGGGTGGGTGTTGGGGCTGGGGGTGGGTGTTGGGGCTGGGGGTGGGTGTTGGGGCTGGGGGTGGGTGTTGGTGTGGGGCTGGGTGTTGGGGGTGGGGGTGGGTGTTGGGGGAGGTGTTGGGTGTGGGGGTGGGTGTTGGGAGTGGGGGTGGGTGTTGGGGGTAGGTGTTGGGTGTGGAGCTGGGTGTTGGGGGTGTGTGTTGGGTGTGGGGGTGGGTGTTTGGGGGTGGGTGTTGGGTGTGGGGGTTGGTGTTGGGTGTGGGGGTGGGTGTTGGGGGTGGGTGTTGGCTGTGGGGGTTGGTGTTGGGTGTGGGGGTGGGTGTTGGGTGTGGGGGTGGGTGTTGGGAGTGGGGGTGGGTGTTGGGGGTGGGGGTAGGTGTTGGGGGTGGGGGTGGGTGTTGGGGTGTTGGGGGTGGAGCTGGGTGTTGGGGGTGGGTGTTGGGAGTGGGGGTGGGTGTTGGGGATAGGTGTTGGGTGTGGAGCTGGGTGTTGGGGGTGGGTGTTGGGGGTTGGTGTTGGTGGGGGTGGTTGTTGGGGGCGGGTGTTGGGGAGTGGGTGTTGAAGGTGTGTGTTGGGGGTGGGGCTGGGTGTTGGAGGTGGGTGTTGGGGTGTTGGGCAAGTGGGGGGTGGGGGGGTGTGTTGGGGGTGGGTGTTGTGGGTTTGGGGAGGTGGATCTTGGGGAGTGGATATTGGGGGTGGAGAGTGGGTGTTGGGGTGGGGTGTTGGGTGTTTGTGTTGGGTGTTGGGGGTGGGTTGTTGGGTATAGGTGTTGGGGGTGGGTTGTTGGGTGTGGGGCTGGGTTGTTGGGGGCTGGGGGTGGGTGTTGGGCTGGGGGTGGGTGTTGGGGCTGGGGGTGGGTGTTGGTGTGGGGCTGGGTGTTGGGGGTGGGGGTGGGTGTTGGGGGGGAGTTGGGTGTGGGGGTGGGTGTTGGGAGTGGGGGTGGGTGTTGGGGGTAGGTGTTGGGTGTGGAGCTGGGTGTTGGGGGTGTGTGTTGGGTGTGGGGGTGGGTGTTTGGGGGTGGGTGTTGGGTGTGGGGGGTTGGTGTTGGGTGTGGGGGTGGGTGTTGGGGGTGGGTGTTGGCTGTGGGGGTTGGTGTTGGGTGTGGGGGTGGGTGTTGGGTGTGGGGGTGGGTGTTGGGAGTGGGGGTGGGTCTTGGGGGTGGGGGTGGGTGTTGGGGTGGGGGTGGGTGTTGGGGTGTTGGGGGTGGAGCTGGGTGTTGGGGGTGGGTGTTGGGTGTGGGTGTGGGTGTTGGGGGTGGGTGTTGGGTGTGGGGGTTGGTGTTGGGGGTGGGGGTGGGTGTTGGAGGTGGGTGTGGGGGTGGGTGTTGGGTGTGGGGGTCGGTGTTGGGGCTGGGGGTGGGTGTTGGGGTGGGTGTTGGGGGTGGGTGTTGGGGTGTTGGGGGTAGGTGTTGGGTGTGGAGCTGGGTGTTGGGGGTGGGTGTTGGGTGTGGGGGTGGGTGTTTGGGGTGGGTGTTGGGTGTGGGTGTTGGGAGTGGGGGTGGGTGTTGGGGGTGGGGGTGGGTGTTGGGGTGGAGCTGGGTGTTGGGGGTGGGTGTTTGGGGTGGGTGTTGGGTGTGGGGGTTGGTGTTGGGTGTGGGGGTGGGTGTTGGGGGTGGGGGTGGGGGTGGGTGTTGGGTGTGGGGGTGGGTGTTGGGAGTGGGGGTGGGTGTTCAGAGTGGGGGTGGGTGTGGGTGTTGGGGTGTTGGGGGTGGAGCTGGGTGTTGGGGGCGGAGCTGGGTGTGGGGGTGGGTGTTGGGTGTGGGGGTGGGTGTTGGGTGTGGGGGTTGGTGTTGGGGGTGGGGGTGGGTGTTGGAGGTGGGTGTGGGGGTGGGTGTTGGGTGTGGGGGTTGGTGTTGGGGGTGGGGGTGGGTGTTGGAGGTGGGTGTGGGGATCGGTGTTGGAGCTGGGGGTGGGTGTTGGGGGTTGGGGTGGGTGTTGGGGGTGGGTGTGGGTTGGGTGTTGGGGGTGGGTGTTGGGTGTGGGGGTGGGTGTTGGGGGTGGGTGTTGGGTGTGGGTGTGGGGGCTGGGGGTGGGTGTTGGGTGTGGGGGTGGGTGTTGGGGCTGGGGGTGGATGTTGGGGGTGGGTGTTGGGGCTGGGGGTGAGTTTTGGGTGTGGGGGTGGATTTTGGGTGTGGGGGTGGGTGTTGGGGGTGGGGGTGGGTGTTGGGGGTGGGTGTTGGGGGTGGGCGTGGGTGGTGGGGGTGGGTGTTGGGTGTGGGGGTGGGTGTTGGGGCTGGGGGTGGGTGTTGGGGGTGGGTGCTGGGTGTGGGGGTGGGTGTTGGGGGTGGGTGTTGGGGCTGGGGGTGGGTGTTGGGTGTGGGGGTGGGTGTTGGGGGTAGGTGTTGGTTGTGTGGGTGGGTGTTGGGTGTGGGGGTGGGTGTTGGGGGTGGGTGTTGGGGGTGGGGGTGGGTGTTGGGGGTGGGTGTTGGGGGTGGTGGTGGGTGTTGGGGCGGGTGTGGGGGTGGGTGTGGGGGTGGGTGTTGAGGGTGGGTGCTGGGGGTGGGTGTTGGGGTGGGTGTTGGGGGTGGGTGTTGGGGGTGGGGGTGAGTGTTGGGGGTGGGGGTGGGTGTTGGGTTGGGTGTTGGGGGTGGGTGTTGGGGTGGGTGTTGGGGGTGGGTGTTGGGTGTGGGGCTGGGTGTTGGGGGTGGGTGTTGAGGGTGTGTGTTGAGGGTGGGGGTGGGTGTTGGGGGTGGGGGTGGGTGTTAGGGGTGGTTGCTGGGGCAGGTGTTGGGGGTGGGGGTGGGTGTTGGGGTGTTGGGGGTGGGTGTTGGGGTGTTGGGGGTGGGGGTGGGTGTTGGGGTGTTGGGGGTGGGGGTGGGTGTTGGGATATTGGGGGTGGGTGTTGGGGGCTGGGGATGGGGCTGAGGGTGGGTGTTGGGGGGTTGGGAGGTGGGTGTTGGGTGGGTGGGGGGGTTGATGGGGATGGGGGTGGGTATTGGGGTTGGGGGTGGGTGTTGGGGATGGGGGTGGGTGTTGGGGATGGGGGTGGGTGTTGGGACTTGGGGGGTGGGGATGGGGATGATGGTGCGTGCTGGGGGGTGGGGGGTGGGTGTTGGGGCTGGGGGTGGGTGTTGGGTGTGGGGGTGGGTGTTGGGTGTGGGTGTTGGGAGTGGGGGTGGGTGTTGGTGCTGGGGGTGGGGGTGGGTGTTGGGGGTGGAGCTGGGTGTTGGGGGTGGGTGTTGGGTGTGGGGGGTGGGTGTTGGGGGTGGGTGTTGGGGCTAGAGGGGTTGGGTGTTGGGTGTTGGGGTGGGGGTGGTGTTGGGGGTGGGGGGTTGGGGTTGGGGGTTGGGGTGGTGGGTGTTGGGTGATGGGAGTGGGGGTTGGGTGGAGCTGGGGTGGGGTGGGTGTTGGGAGTGGGGGTGGGTGTTGGGGATAGGTGTTGGGTGTGGAGCTGGGTGTTGGGGGTGGGTGTTGGGTGTGGGGGTGAGTGTTTGGGGTGGGTGTTGGGTGTGGGTGTTGGGAGTGGGGGTGGGTGTTGGGTGTGGGTGTTGGGAGTGGGTGTTGGGGGTGGGTGTTGGGGGTGGGTGTTGGGTGTGGGGGGTGGGTGTTGGGGGTGGGGGGTGGGGTTGGGGGTTGGTGTTGGGTGTGGGTGTTGGGGGTGGGTGTGGGGGCGGGTGTTGGGTGTGGGGGTGGGTGTTGGGTGTGGGGGTGGGTGTTGGGTGTGGGGGTGGGTGTTCGGAGTGGGGGTGGGTGTTGGGGGTGGGGGTGGGTGTTGGGGTGTTGGGGGTGGAGCTGGGTGTTGGGGGTGGGTGTTGGGTGTGGGGGTGGGTGTTGGGGGTGGGAGTTGGGTGTGGGGGTTGGTGTTGGGGGTGGGGGTGGGTGTTGGAGGTGGGTGTGGGGGTGGGTGTTGGGTGTGGGGGTGAGTGTTGGGTGTGGGGGTCAGTGTTGGGGCTGGGGGTGGGTGTTGGGGGTTGGGGTGGGTGTTGGGGGTGGGTGTGGGTTGGGTGTTGGTGTTGGGTGTGGGGGGTGGGTGTTGGGGGTGGCGGGTGGGTGTTGGGGGTGGGGGGTGGGGGTGGGGGTTGGTGTTGGGTGTGGGTGTGGGTGTTGGGGGTGGGTGTGGGGGCGGGTGTTGGGTGTGGGGGTGGGTGTTGGGGGTGGGTGTTGGGGGTGGGGGTGGGTGTTGGGGGGGGGTGTTGGGGGTGGGTGTTGGGGGTGGGTGTTGGGGGTGGTGGTGGGTGTTGGGGCGGGTGTGGGGGTGGGTGTGGGTGTTGAGGGTGGGTGTTGGGGGTGGCTGCTGGGGGTGGGTGTTGGGGGTGGGTGTTGGGGGTGGGTGTTGGGGGTGGGTGTTGGGGGTGGGTGTTGGGTGTGGGGGTGGGTGTTGGGGGTGGGTGTTGAGGGTGGGTGTTGAGGGTGGGGGTGGGTGTTGGGGTGGGTGTTGGGGGTGGGGGTGGGTGTTAGGGGTGGTTGCTGGGGCGGGTGTTGGGGGTGGGTGTTGGGGTGTTGGGGGTGGGTGTTGGGGTGGGGGCGGGTTTTGGGGTGTTGGGGGGTGGGGGTGGGTGTTGGGGTGTTGGGGGTGGGGGGGGTGTTGGGGTGGGTGTTGGGATGTTGGGGGTGGGTGTTGGGGGCTGGGGATGGGGCTGAGGGTGGGTGTTGGGGGGTTGGGAGGTGGGTGTTGGGTGGGTGGGGGGGTTGATGGGGATGGGGGTGGGTATTGGGGTTGGGGGCGGGTGTTGGGGATGGGATGGGTGTTGGGGATGGGGGTGGGTGTTGGGCCTTGGGGGGTGGGGATGGGGATAATGGTGCGTGCTGGGGGGTGGGGGGTGGATGTTGGGGTTGGGTGTGGGGTTTGGGGGTGGAGGTGGGGGCAGGTATTGGGGGTGGGTGTTGGGGGTGGGTGTTGGGGTTGGGGGTGGGTGTTGGGGCTGGGTGTTGGGTGTGTGGGTGGGTGTTGGGTTGGGGGTGGGTGTTGGGGTTGGGGGTGGGTGTTGGGGCGGGTGTTGGGGTGTTCGGGGTGGGGGCGGGTGTTGGGGTGTTGGGGGTGGGTGTTGGGGGTTGGTGTTGTTGTTGGGGGTGGTTGTTGGGGGTGGCTGTTGGGGGTGGGTTTTGGCGGTGGGTGTGGGGCGGGTGTTGGAGGTGTGTGTTGGGGGTGGGCGTGGGTGTTGGGGGTGGGTGTTGGGGGTTTGGGGGGTGGGTCTTGGGGGGGTGGGGGGGTGGATGTTGGGGGTGGAGGTGGGTGCTGGGGGTGGATGCTGGGGCGGGTATTGGGGTGTTGGGGGTGGGTGTTGGGGGTGGGTGTTCGGGCGGGTGTTAGGGTGTTGGGTGTGGGTGTTGGGGGTGGGGATGGGTGTTGGGGCAGGTGTTAGGGTGTTGGGGGTGGGTGTTGGTGGTGGGGGTGGGTGTTGGGGCAGGTGTTAGGGTGTTGGGGGTGCGTGTTGGGGATGGGGGTGGGTGTTCGGGCGGGTGTTGGGGGTGGGTGTTGGGGGTGGGGGTGGGTGTTGGGGGTGGGTGTTGGGGGTGGGGGTGGGATGTTGGGGGTGGGTGTTGGGGGCTGGGGGTGAGGGTGGGTGTTGGGGAGTTGGGAGGTGGGAGTTGGGGGTGTGGGGGGGTGGATGTTGGGGGTGGGTATTGGGGTTGGGGGTGGGTGTTTGGTGTGGGGGGGGTGTTGTGGGTGGGTGTTGGGGTTGGGGGCGGGTATTGGGTGTGAGGGTGGGTGTTGGGGGTGGGTGTTGGGGTGGGTATTGGGGCTGGGGGCGTGTATTGGGTGTGAGGGAGGTGTTGGGGGTGGGGGCGGGTGTTGAGTGAGGGTGGGTGTTGGGGGTGGGTGTTGGGGGTGGGTATTGGGGTTGGGGGGCGTGAGTTGGGTGTGAGGGAGGTGTTGGGGGTGGGTGTTGGGTGTGGGGGTGGGTTTTGGGGGTGGGTGCGGGTGTTGGGTGTCGGGGTGGGTATTGGGGGTGGGGGTGGGTATTGGGTGTGAGGGTGGGTGTTTAGGGTGGGGGTGGGTATTGGGTGTGAGGGTGGGTATTGGGGGTGGGTGTTGGGGTGGGTGTTGGGGGTGGGGGTGCGTGTTGGGGGTGGGTGTTGGGTGTTGGGGGTGGGTGTTGGGGGTGGGTGTTGGGTGTGGGGGTGGGTGTTGGGGTGCTGGGGGTGGTGGTGGGGGTGGGTGTTGGTGTGGGGGTGGGTGTTGGGGTGGGGGTAAGTGTTGGGGGTGGAGCTGGGTGTTTGGGGTGGGTGTTGGGTGCGGGGCTGGGTGTTGGGTGTGGGGGTTGGTGTTGGGGGTGGGTGTTGTGGCTGGGGGTGGGTGTTGGGGCTGGGGGTGGGTGCTGGGTGTGGGGGTGGGTGTTGGGGGTGGGTGTTGGGAGTGGGGGTGGGTGTTGGGGTGTTGGGGGTGGAGCTGGGTGTTGGGGGTGGGTATTGGGTGTGGGGGTTGGTGTTGGGGGTGGGGGTGGGTGTTGGGGGTGGGTGTTGGGTGTGGAGCTGGGTGTTGGGGGTGGGTGTTGGGGGTGGGTGTGGGGGTGGGTGTTGGGGGTGGGTTTTGGGTGTGGGGGTTGGTGTTGGGCGTGGGGGTGGGTGTTGGGGGTGGGTGTGGGGGTGGGTGTTGGGGGTGGGTGTTGGGGGTGGGGGTGGGGGTGGGTGTTGGGGGTGGGGGTGGGTATTGGGGTTGGGGGTGGGTGTTGGGGCTTGGGGGGTGGGGATGGGGGTGAGGGTGTGTGTTGGGGGGTGGGGGGTGGGTGTTGGGGGTGGGAGTGGGTGTTGGGGTGGGTTTTGTGGGTGCGTGTTGGGGGTGGTGGTGGGTGTTGGGGTGGGTGTTGGGGGTGGGTGTTGGGGGTGGGTATTGGGGTTGGGGGGCGTGAGTTGGGTGTGAGGGAGGTGTTGGGGGTGGGTGTTGGGTGTGGGGGTGGGTTTTGTGGGTGGGTGCGGGTGTTGGGTGTCGGGGTGGGTATTGGGGGTGGGGGTGGGTATTGGGTGTGAGGGTGGGTGTTTAGGGTGGGGGCGGGTATTGGGTGTGAGGGTGGGTATTGGGGGTGGGTGTTGGGGTGGGTGTTGGGGGTGGGTGTTGGGGGTGGGTGTTGGGGGTGGGTGTTGGGGGTGGGGGTGGGTGTTGGGTGTTGGGGGTGGGGGTGGGTGTTGGGGGTGGGTGTTGGGGGTGGGGGTGGGTGTTGGGGGTGGGTGTTGTGGCGGGTGTTGGGGGTGGGTGTTGGGGGTGGGTGTTGGGGGTGTTGGGGGTGGGTGTTCGGGCGGGTGTTGGGGGTGGGAGTGGGTGTTGGGGGTGGGTGTTGGGGCAGGTGTTGGGGGTGGGGGTGGTTGTTGGGGGTGGAGGTGGGTGTTGGGGATGGGGGTGGGTGTTGGGGCGGATGTTGGGTGTGTGGGTGGGTGTTGGGGGTGGAGGTGGGTGTTGGGGTGGGTGTTGGGGGTGGGAGTGGGTGTTGGGGGTGGGTGTTGGGGCGGATGTTGGCGTGGGTGTTAGGGCGGGTGTTGAGGGTGGGGTTGGTTGTTGGGGGTGGAGGTGGGTGTTGGGGGTGGGGGTGGGGGTGGGTGTTGGGGGTGGGTGTTGGGGGTGGGTGTTGGGGCGGGTGTTGGGGGTGGGGGTGGGTGTTGGGGTGGGTGTTGGGGGTGGGAGTGGGTGTTGGGGCGGGTGTTGGGGCAGATGTTGGGGTGGGTGTTAGGGCGGGTGTTGGGGGTGGGGGTGGTTGTTGGGGGTGGAGGTGGGTGTTGGGAGTGGGTGTGGGTGTTGGGGTGGATGTTGGGGGTGGGGGTGGTTGTTGGGGGTGGAGGTGGGTGTTGGGAGTGGGTGTGGGTGTTGGGGTGGATGTTGGGTGTGTGGGTGGGTGTTGGGGGTGGAGGTGGGTGTTGGGGTGGGTGTTGGGGCGGGTGTTGGGGGTGGGGGTGGGTGTTGGGGCGGGTGTTGGGGGTGGGGGTGGGTGTTGGGGTGGGTGTTGGGGGTGGCTGTTGGTGTTGGGGGTGTGTGTTGGGGGTGGGGGTGGGTGTTGGGTGTTGGGGGTGGAGGTGCATGTTGGGTGTTGGGGGTGGGGGTGGGTGTTGGGGCAGGTGTTGGGTGTGTGGGTGGGTGTTGGGGGTGGGGGTGGGTGCTGGGGCGGGTGTTGGGGGTGGAGGTGGGTGTTGGGGTGGGTGTTGGGTGTGTGGGTGGGTGTTGGGGGTGGAGGTGGGTGTTGGGGGTGGAGTTGGGTGTTGGGGCTGGAGGTGGGTGTTGGGGAGGGCGTTGGGGGTGGATGTGGGTGTTGGGGTGGGTGTTGGGGCTGGAGGTGGGTGTTGGGGCAGGTATTGGGTGTGGGGTGGGTGTTGGGGGTGGGGGTGGGGGCAGGTGTTGGGGGCGGATGTTGGGTGTTGGGGTGGGTATTGGGGGGGGTGGGGGTGGGGTTGAGTGTTGGGGGGTGGGTGTTGGGGGGGTGGGGGTGGGGTTGCATGTTGGGTGTTGGGGGGGGTGGGGGTGGGGTTGAGTGTTGGGGGGTGGGTGTTGGGGGGGTGGGGGTGGGGTTGCATGTTGGGTGTTGGGGGGGGGGGGTGGGGTTGAGTGTTGGGGGGTGGGTGTTGGGGGGGTGGGGGTGGGGTTGCGTGTTGGGTGTTGGGGGGGGTGGGGGTGGGGTTGAGTGTTGGGGGGGTGGGTGTTGGGGGCGTGGGGGTGGGGTTGAGTGTTGGCGGGTGGGTGTTGGGGGGGTGGGGGTGGGGTTGAGTGTTGGGGGGTGGGTGTTGGGGGAGTGGGGGTGGGGTTGAGTGTTGGGGTGTGGGTGTTGGGGGGGTGGGGGTGGGGTTGAGTGTTGGGGGGTGGGTGTTGGGAGGGTGGGGTTGAGTGTTGGGGGGTGGGTGTTGGGAGGGTGGGGTTGAGTGTTGGGGGGTGGGTGTTGGGGGGTGGGGGTGGGGTTGAGTGTTGCGGGGTGGGTGTTGGGGTGTTGGGGGTGGGGTTGAGTGTTGGGGGGGTGGGGTGTTGGGGGGGTGGGGGTGGGGTTGAGTGTTGGGGGGTGGGTGTTGGGGGGGTGGGGGTGGGTTTGAGTGTTGGTGGGTGGGTGTTGGAGGGTGGGTGTTGGGGGTGGGTGCTGGGGGTGTTGGGGGGTGGGGGTGGGGTTGAGTGTTGGGGGGGTGGGTGTTGGGGGGGCTGGGTGTTGGGGGGGTGGGTGTTGGGGGGGGTGGGTGTTGGGGGGGTGGGGGTGGGGTTGAGTGTTGGGGGGTGGGTGTTGGGGGGGTGGGGTTGAGTGTTGGGGGGTGGGTGTTGGGGGGGTGGGGGTGGGGGTGGGGTTGAGTGTTGGGGGGTGGGTGTTGGGGGGGTGGGGGGTGGGGTTGAGTGTTGCGGGGTGGGTGTTGGGGGGGTGGGTGTTGGGGGGGTGGGGGTGGGGTTGAGTGTTGGGGGGGTGGGTGTTGGGGGGGGTGGGGGTGGGGTTGAGTGTTGGGGGGTGGGTGTTGGGGGGGGTGGGGGTGGGGTTGAGTGTTGGGGGGTGGGTGTTGGGGGGGTGGGTGTTGGGGTGGGTGTTGGGGGGGTGGGGGTGGGTTTGAGTGTTGGGGGGTGGGTGTTGGGGGGTGGGTGTTGGGGGTGGGTGTTGGGGGTGTTGGGGGGTGGGGGTGGGGTTGAGTGTTTATGGGGGGTGGGTGTTGGGGGGGTGGGTGTTGGGGGGGTGGGTGTTGGGGTGGTGGGGGTGGGGTTGAGTGTTGGGGGGTGGGTGTTGGGGGGGTGGGGGTGGGGTTGAGTGTTGGGCGGTGGGTGCTGGAAAGGATGCTTGAGGACAGAGTCAGCAGCTTCTACTCAGCCGCGGGATAAAATCTGCCCAAGGAGATATCTGTCCACCTCCGAGAGGCAGAGATTCCAATCCCTTTCCCTTTTAAAGGTCACCACCTTGTCCTGTAGATGCTTGATTCAGCTTTGGGCTGTTTAACAATGAATCTGGACCAAGGACAAGGCCGGTATCAAATGGAGCCAGTCACTCAGGCCTCCTTTCTGAGGGCAGTGGACTCTCTGACAAGGAGTCTTACTCCTTGTGACCGGTCAGTAACTGGTGTTCTCTTGCTCTCTGGACCAGGTCCACATAACTAGATGAGATGTACCTTTTCTGGAGTGCTTTATCGCATCAGAACACCTCAAACCATTTCACACAATGAATCACATTGAAATGCAGTTAATTTAGTCCAGTCCCTGTGACCATGGGCTGGGTGAACAGCTCATTATTACGGGTACCCCCAGTGAATTGCAAACCTCACTAGCCCTGCATCCTGGAACATAGGAACAGAAGGAGGCCATTCAGCCCCTCACACTGGTTCAGCTGGTACCTTCAGTCCATCGTGGATGATGTGGGAAGATTCTGTTCAGTGTGGTGAGCATGTACCTGGGCAGTAACAGCGCAGAACGCCAGACTGAATGAGTGAAGCTGGGACTGTAATCTTGTCGAACATACAGGAGTAGCGATCACTGCCATCGGTCCACGGGCCTGTGATGAGGATCTTCACACCGCCCTGTCCACAATAAAAGACAGCAGCATCAGTCACCTACACTCACACCGGTCTGAAACTGAGATGCTCATCGGTGTCACCAGCCCCAGCAGCTTCTTGCTGCACCAGCGACTGCCTCGCCTGCTGGAGTATTTCAGATTCACAGGATTTCACTTCCATTCCGCTCGGGGTGCACTGTCCTCACTGTCCCCGAAGAGTGAATATATTCCTGAGGTGAGGAATAAGATCGTGTCTCTGCTCAGCCCCGTCCCGGGGAATGGACATGCCAGCCCGCTGACCTTGACCAGGCTGGAGGTCATCACCAGGAGGTCAGGATGCTGCTAACCTCTTCACACTGAAGGTTAAGAACTCAAAGGGTAAGTCAATCCAGCTTTCACACACCACCCAGCCATACAGAAACATAAAGCGCGCACAAGGAGGCCATTCAGCCCACTGTGCCTGTACTGTCTCTGTGGAAAAGTTATCCAATTAATCTGGTTTCTTTCCACCCTTTGCCCTGCAAATTCCCTTCCGAATCTGCTTTCCAGATTCCACAGGTTATGCAACGTTCCTCAGCGCCTGGAGGCAAGTCCGGCTGTTCATTTCTCCTGTTTAACAAACAGTTCAAGGCAGCAGAGAAAGGACACGGAGGGCAAGAATGAGAAGAAATGATGTTCGTATTTAAAACAAAGCTCCTTACCTCAGGATACGACCACTCAGGTGAAAAGTCGGTGATGGTTACTGCCTGTCCACTCTCTGTCCTGCTACTGGGTGAAGATTGCGTCGACTCTGATGGAGTTGTTGGCACCTCAGTAAATGGCATCTCACTGGCTGCGTCCACCAGCTCTCGGGGAGTCTGTTGCTGCTGCTGACAATAGCTGTCCATTTGGGAAGACAGGTCGGGATAACTTGTGGAGACATTCTGCACTCCACTGTCTGCCGGTGTGACAGGAGTGGGGTTGCTACTGTACGGTGCAAAGCCTCCACTGGTGTCGGCACTGCTGTCAGTCATGAAGTCAGATATTAGATCAGGGAACTGGCTGTCAAAGGAGATATCAAAGTGGTCAATATTGAGGTCGATGTTGGATGAAGCCACTGATGAAGTGGACAGGTCGTTCTGGATTATCGTGTACAGGTCAGTCACATCGCTGCACTGTAACTCCAATGCCCCTTCAGTATCATCCGTGTTCCTGCCGGCATTGTAATGACCTTCTGATTTGACCGTGTGCTCCATGTCCACATTCTTCTGCATCTTTGTCACCTCTGTATCTCCATTTAACTGCGATGTTGTGTCTAGGGACATTTCCACCTCTGGGACCACTGCCTGGAAGCTCACCATTTGAACAGAGGATCGGAGTTCCTCCTTCACACTCCTACTCTCACTGTGTTCCTTTGGGAACTGGGAGGTTGGTTCCACCTTCAAGCTCTCGCTGACAGCAGGAGGCGCTGTCGAGGTAACAACATGACTCTTATCGTCTTCGATGAAGAACCTGTTCTGGGACGGAGGGAGGGAGGTACTGGTTGGCGTGTGTTGGCTGAAAATGCCTGTGTAGTTTTTTGGTGACTCTGTATTACTACAGTCCATCTTCTCCAGAATGGTACCGGATGGCACTAAGCTGACCTCAGTAGTAGCTGGGAATGTCCGAATGACTGAAACAAGACTTGAACTCTGGGGGAAGGTGGAGACATCAGAGGAGATGTGGGGGGTTCGATAATCTGAGTTTACTGCTTGTCCCAAATTCTCACTCTTGAAGTCTGGTTCCTTCTTGGGGTCGCTGTTTGGAAATCCAGAATCGGACAAGCTGGCTGCAGTAAACGCAGTGGGACTGGTCCCAGCTTCCTTGGTCCCCCCTCCTCCCCCATACGTCTGGCCCTGCTTGGGACTGTTTAAGAAAGAGTCGGGGTCAAAGGCAGGGGAGTGGGTCTCCGAAGTGTCCATGCTGGCCTCTACAGCCTGTGACAGAATGAGGCCACCCATTGAGCTAGGCAACAGCGTCAGCCCAATGGTGCTTGCCGGTGGAGCCAAAGGCAGGTCTTGGCCGCTCAATGGCAAAGCTTGGCTGTTGGAGCTGCTGGTGATGAGCTGCTGACTGGGCACCAGTCCAGTTCCACCCAAGGACACTTGCTTATCACCAATTCCTGTCATTAAGATAACAGCGTTCTGAGGGATGCTGCAGGTTACCGTGGCTACGGTGAGATTTGGCACACTGGTGGCTATGGCAACTGAGCTGAGCTCCTGACTGTAGTAGCCATTGGCTGGAGTTGTTGGCGAGTCCTGGGCAGAGTCAGCGTTCTCCAGGGCGTTAGAGGAAGTAACCTCACTGCTGCCGTTAACATGAAGGGCAGCTTTCCATAACTTCACTGCCTTTCTGTCTTGACTCTCAGTTTTACTCTCATCCTGTTCACTCTTGCTTTCGGTGCCTGAGAGATTTTGCACTTCGGTTAAGGCAGAATAGGAGCTGAGCCGAATGTCCACTTTTGGTGATATAATTCTATGTTTGGTGCTGTTACATTTATGAGGAATGCTTCCTGTTGTCCCTGCTCAATAACAATTGAAGAGAAAAATGAGCAACGATTTAAAGCACATCTTCAACAGTGAAAATTCACTTAACCCAAAACATCAACACTGGGGGGGCAGGGGGGGGGTGGAGAAACAGACACCTCAAACCCCCAAAACATCAACATGGGGAAACAGGCAGCTCTGTTACCAGGAGTGGGCACAGCGAACAGACAGAATTACCCCCAGCCCATGCTTGAGATGGGGGAGCTGTACCTCCCTCTCTTGGTCGATATCCTTGCTGACAAGGTGTTGGTGCCTCCGGCCTCCAGTGAAGGCCTCATGGTGAATCAGAGCACAACGCCCAACTCACACAAATAGTCTGGCGGTTTGGTGAGAGAATGGCAAGCTGCTGGCTCTCTCTCACCGAGAGGCAGGATTGGTGGGAGGGAGGAACAAACATGGTTTGAAACGTTACACTTACCAAGGCCTCTATTACAGAGGCAGGCGTGAGTGCGAGGCTGTGGCTTGGCTTGGTGGCTTTCCAGTACCTGGTGAACCAGTTGTTCAACGGAGAACTCTGTGGCTCCATTGCCGTAACTACATGTCCACTTGATGCAATGGACTGAGAGTGAACAGAAAAATCAATGAATGTTCCTTCTCTGTTCGAATCTTACAAGGCAGGAGGGTATTCACCCATCATGCCTGGTGCAGGCTCTCAAAGCGTTTTCCAATTAGACCTGCTCCCTGGCTTTCTCCCATATCACCCAAACTCCTCCGCTTCTAGTGCATGTCCAATTGCCTCCTGAATCGGATTCCACCACCCTTTCAGGCAGCACATGTCAGTTCATCATAACCCTCTGTCTGAAGAAATTCTTCCCATTTCCCTTCTAGTTCTTTTGCCAATTATCTTAAATCCTGATCTCTGGTTATTAAGCCATTTGCCAGAGGAAACAGTGCCCTTCTCATCATTTTAAACACCTCGATTCAATCTCCCCCTTAACCTTCTCTGCTGTAAAGAGAACAATCCCAGCTTCTCCAGCCTCTCCACATGAACTGAACTCCCTCATCCCTGGGAACATTCTAGTAAATCTCCCTCTGCACCCTCCCCAAGGCCTGGACATCCACCCCAAAGGACAGAGCCCAGAATCATATACAAGACTCCAGCTGAGGCCTACACATGATTAATAAAGACTTAGCATAACTTCCTTGCTCTTGAGTTCAGAGCCCCTATTTATGAAAATAATAGGGCTGTAATAGCCGGTGATTTGAACTACCCAAATATTAACTGGATAGTTTTAGTGTACAAGGTAGGAGGCATCCAGGAGAACATTTTTAGCTAGTACATAGAAAGCCCAACAAGGGAGGGGGCAGTTCTGGACCTAATATTCGGAAATGAGCCTGGGCAAGTGGAAGGTGTATCAGTAGGGGAGCATTTTGGAGATAGTGACCATAACTCAGTTAGATTTAGGATAGTTGTGGAAAAGGATAAGGTTGGATCAGGAATAAAAGTTCTAAACTGGGGAAAGTCTGAGATGAGATATGATTTGGCCCAAATGGACTGGGAGCAGCTACTTGCAGATAAAATTGTGTCAGAGCAGTGGGAGGCATTCAAGGAGGAAATAGCAAGAGTACAGGGCAAATATGTTCCCGTAAAGACAAAGGGGAGGGCCAAGTCTGGAGGACCCTGGATGTTGAGAGACATAAAGGTTAGGATTAAGAAAAAAAGAGAAGCTTATGACAGATATCGAGGGCTCAATATGACAGAGTCCCTGGAGGAGTATAAAAAGTGCAGGAGGGAAACTTAAAAAGGAAATTAGGAAAGCTAAGAGAGAGTAGAGAAAGCATTGGTGGGTAGAATAAAGGAAAATCAAAAGGGGTTATTTAAATATATAAAGAGCAAGAGAATAATTAGGGAAAGAGTGGGGCCAATTAGGGGCAATAGAGGTAATGTGTGTGTGGACCCGGAAGACATGAGTACAGTCAATGATTTTGACTTAAATTTAGGAGGTATGCTCAGGAAGTTTGCAGATAACATGAAAATTGGTAGGTGGTAAATAGTGAGGAGGATAACATTAAACTGCAGGAGGATATCAATGGACTGGTCAGGAGGGCAGGGCAGTGGCAAATGGAATTCAACTGAAAAGGTGTGAGGTAATGCACTTGGGGAGGGCTAACAAGGCAAGGGATTACACTATGAATGGTAGGACCCTGGAAAGTACTGAAGATCAGAGGAACCTTGGGGTGCATATCCACAGATCCCTGAAGGTAGCAGAGCAGGTAGATAAGGTGGTTAAGGTAGATAAGGCATTTGGGATACTTGCCTTTATTAAGAGCAGGGAGGTTATGCTGGAACTGTATAAAATGCTAGTGAGGCCACAACCGGAGTACTGTGTGCAGTTCTAGTCACCACATGATAGGAAGGATGTGATTACACTGGAGAGGGTGCAGAGGAGATTTACCAGGATGCTGCCTGGGCTGGAGGGCCTGATCCAAGAGGGAAGATTGGATAGGCTGGGGTTGTTTTCCTTGGAGCAGCGAAGGTTGAGAGGGGACCTGATAGAGGTGTATAAGATTCTGAGGGACATAGATAGGGTGGATAGGAAGCCACTTTTTCCATTAGTAGAGGGGTCAACAACCAGGGGCCATAGATCGAAGGTAAGAGGTAGAAGGCTAAGATGGCAGTTGAGAAGTTTTTTCACCCAGAGGGTGGTGGGAGTCTGGAACTCACTGCCTGAAAGGGTGGTTGAGTCAGAAACTCTTGTAACATTTAAGAAGTATTTAGATATTCACTTGCGTTGCCATAGCCTCCAGGGCTATAGGCCAGGGGCTGGAAAATGGGATTAATGTGGTCAGATCTTTGTTGACCAGCACTGACACGATGGGCTGAATGGCCTCCTTCTGTGCTGTAGGCATCTATGAGTCTATATGAAGTCGAGTATCCCATGTTCTTTCTTATGAATTCACCCCATCATCCTTGAATATCCCTCAGTCCTCTGCTCCTGCACCATCCCCTCAAACTACTGCAGTGCCATTTACACTCCCCTCCCTCTCTCTGGATTGCACATCACTTCACACTTATCCATATTAAGCTGCTTCTGCCATGCGTCTGCCCACTGCGCCCGTGTGCCCAGTCCTCCTGAGCTCTGTGACCATCGTGCTCACTATTTCATGCTCGCCAAGTTTCGTCACATCCACAGACTTTGCGCTCGCTGTACCCAGGGCAAGGTCACTTGTAGACAAACACAAAAAGCCACGGCACTACGGCACTCCACTGCATCTCTCAATTCACTGAGAAAACCATCTGCTGGGACCATCACTGGGTGCAGGACGGTCTCTGTGCAGGTAGATTATTCCCTTCCCATTCTTCTGCCCTCAGCCTCACTCTGGGTGCAATTCTGGCCGCTGGGAGTGCTGGAGGCTATCCGACCAGAAAGAGCATCACAGTCACAGTCAAGAGCATGTTTGCCCTCAGCTGATGTCCAAGCACAGCAGGGGTGACCAGCTCATTACTTGAAGCAGGAACCCTGACTTATCTTGACCTCCTGCGCCCCCCCACACTAACCCAGGGAGACCTGTAGTGGAAGGGTCAGCTCGATACACTCACACTGGCTGGGACCAGCTCACTGGCTCCCATCTTGTCGTGCTGCTCAGTGACTCGGGGTCACAGTGGCGATTCTCTCACTGGGGTTTAACATTAATTCTCCCATTTCCCAGGATTTAAAGTGAAAACAGGGTGAGGCCGAGGGTGTGAAAGATCCACAAGGAAAGTCTTACACATGGGCCTCAGCTGACAAATGAGTTCTTCCCTCGACCACTTCAGCCACTCCTTCCGGTCGCTGTTCACAGAGCACAGGATGGGCCCACACATTTTACCACAGTCCTCAGGAACTGGCACGTTCAGGTAGTGCACTAACACGATGTCAGGATTCTGCAGGAACAGGGTTCACAAAACATCATTAACTTGGAGCAGCCATCAGACAAGACAGGTTAACACCATCATCATCCAACGCAGTTAGACACCAAAGCCCATTGAAGGGGGAATAAACCGAGCAAATAGCAGGTTCTCGGGAGGGGCCTGGGAGGTCTCTGTGTGGCTGGGAGGTCTGTGTGTGTGGGTGGGAGGTCTCTGTGTGAGTGGGTGGGAGGTCTGTGTGTGGGTGGGAGGTCTCTGTGTGGATGGGAGGTCTCTGTGTGGATGGGTGGAGGTCTCTGTGTGTGGGTGGAGGTCTCTGTGTGTGGGTGGGAGGTCTCTGTGTGTGGGTGGGAGGTCTCTGTGTGTGGGTGGGAGGTCTCTGTGTGTGTGGGTGGGAGGTCTCTGTGTGTGTGGGTGGGAGGTCTCTGTGTGGATGGGTGGAGGTCTCTGTGTGTGGGTGGGAGGTCTCTGTGTGTGGGTGGGAGGTCTCTGTGTGTGGGTGGGAGGTCTCTGTGTGTGGGTGGGAGGTAGCTGTGTGTGGGTGGGAGGTAGCTGTGTGTGGGTGGGAGGTCTCTGTGTGTGGCTGGGTGGTCTCTGTGTGTGGGTGGGAGGTCTGTGTGTGTGGGTGGGAGGTCTCTGTGTGGGTGGGAAGTCTGTGTGTGGGTGGGTGGTCTGTGTGTGTGGGTGGGAGGTCTCTCTGTGGGTGGGAGGTCTGTGCGTGAGTGGGAGGTCTGCGTGGGTGGGTGGGAGGTCTGCGTGGGTGGGTGGGAGGTCTGCGTGTGTGGGTGGGAGGTCTGCGTGTGTGGGTGGGAGGTCTCTGTGTGTGAGTGGGAGGTCTGTGTGTGTGGGTGGGAGGTCTGTGTGTGTGGGTGGGAGGTCTGTGTGTGTGGGTGGGAGGTCTCTCTGTGGGTGGGAGGTCTCTCTGTGGGTGGGAGGTCTCTGTGTGGGTGGGAGGTCTCTGTGTGTGGGTGGGAGGTCTCTGTGTGTGGGTGGGAGGTCTCTGTGTGTGGGTGGGAGGTCTCTCTGTGGGTGGGAGGTCTCTCTGTGGGTGGGAGGTCTCTCTGTGGGTGGGAGGTCAGTGTGTGGGTGGGAGGTCTCTCTGTGGGTGGGAGGTCTGTGTGTGCGTGGGAGGTCTGCGTGTGTGGGTGGGAGGTCTCTGTGTTTGGTGGGAGGTCTGCGTGGGTGGGTGGGAGGTCTCTGTGTGTGGGTGGGAGGTCTGTGTGTGTGGATGGGAGGTCTGCGTGGGTGGGAGGTCTCTCTGTGGGTGGGAGGTCTGTGTGTGGGTGGGAGGTCTCTGTGTGGATGGGAGGTCTCTGTGTGGATGGGTGGAGGTCTCTGTGTGTGGGTGGAGGTCTCTGTGTGTGGGTGGGAGGTCTCTGTGTGTGGGTGGGAGGTCTCTGTGTGTGGGTGGGAGGTCTCTGTGTGTGTGGGTGGGAGGTCTCTGTGTGGGCGGGAGGTCTCTGTGTGGATGGGTGGAGGTCTCTGTGTGTGGGTGGGAGGTCTCTGTGTGTGGGTGGGAGGTCTCTGTGTGTGGGTGGGAGGTCTCTGTGTGTGGGTGGGAGGTAGCTGTGTGTGGGTGGGAGGTAGCTGTGTGTGGGTGGGAGGTCTCTCTGTGGGTGGGAGGTCTCTCTGTGGGTGGGAGGTCTCTCTGTGGGTGGGAGGTCAGTGTGTGGGTGGGAGGTCTCTCTGTGGGTGGGAGGTCTGTGTGTGCGTGGGAGGTCTGCGTGTGTGGGTGGGAGGTCTCTGTGTTTGGTGGGAGGTCTGCGTGGGTGGGTGGGAGGTCTCTGTGTGTGGGTGGGAGGTCTGTGTGTGTGGATGGGAGGTCTGCGTGGGTGGGAGGTCTCTCTGTGGGTGGGAGGTCTGTGTGTGGGTGGGAGGTCTCTCTGTGGGTGGGAGGTCTGCGTGTGTGGGTGGGAGGTCTCTGTGTTTGGTGGGAGGTCTCTGTGTGTGGGTGGGAGGTCTCTGTGTGTGGGTGGGAGGTCTCTGTGTGTGGGTGGGAGGTCTCTGTGTGTGGGTGGGAGGTCTCTGTGTGTGGGTGGGAGGTCTGTGTGTGTGGGTGGGAGGTCTCGGTGTGTGGGTGGGTGGTCTCTGTGTGTGGGTGGGAGGTCTCTGTGTGTGGGTGGGAGGTCTGTGTGTGTGGGTGGGAGGTCTGCGTGGATGGGTGGGAGGTGTGTCTGGGTGGGTGGGAAGTCTCTGTGTGTGGGTGGGAGGTCTCTGTGGGTGGGTGGTTGGTCTCTCTGTGGGTGGGAGGTCTCTGTGTGTGGGTGGGAGGTCTTTGTCTGTGGGTGGGAGGTCTCTGTGTGTGGGTGGGTGGTCTCTGTGTGTGGGTGGGTGGTCTCTGTGTGTGGGTGGGAGGTCTGTGTGTGTGGGTGGGAGGTCTGTGTGTGTGGGTGGGAGGTCTGTGTGTGTGGGTGGGAGGTCTCTGTGTGTGGGTGGGAGGTCTTTGTCTGTGGGTGGGAGGTCTCTGTGTGTGGGTGGGTGGTCTCTGTGTGTGGGTGGGTGGTCTCTGTGTGTGGGTGGGAGGTCTGTGTGTGTGGGTGGGAGGTCTGTGTGTGTGGGTGGGAGGTCTGTGTGTGTGGGTGGGAGGTCTCTGTGGGTGGGTGGGAGGTCTCTGTGTGTGGGTGGGAGGTCTCTGTGTGGGTGGGAGGTCTGTGTGTGTGGGTGGGAGGTCTCTCTGTGGGTGGGAGGTCTCTGTGTGTGGGTGGGTGGTCTCTGTGTGTGGGTGAGAGTTCTGTGTGTGTGGGTGGGAGGTCTCTGTGTGTGGGTGGGAGGTCTCTGTGTGTGGGTGGGAGGTCTCTGTGTGTGGGTGGGAGGTCTGTGTGTGTGGGTGGGAGGTCTGTGTGTGTGGGTGGGAGGTCTCTGTGTGTGGGTGGGAGGTCTCTGTGTGTGGGTGGGAGGTCTCTGTGTGTGGGTGGGTGGTCTCTGTGTGTGGGTGGGTGGTCTCTGTGTGTGGGTGGGAGGTCTCTGTGTGTGGGTGGGAGGTCTCTGTGTGTGGGTGGGAGGTCTCTGTGTGTGGGTGGGAGGTCTGTGTGTGCGGGTGGGAGGTCTCTGTGTGAGGGTGGGAGGTCTCTTTGTGTGGGTGGGAGGTCTCTGTGTGTGGGTGGGAGGTAGCTGTGTGTGGGTGGGAGGTAGCTGTGTGTGGGTGGGAGGTCTCTGTGTGTGGCTGGGTGGTCTCTGTGTGTGGGTGGGTGGTCTCTGTGTGGGTGGGAGGTCTCTGTGTGGGTGGGAGGTCTCTGTGTGGGTGGGAGGTCTCTGTGTGTGGGTGGGAGGTCTGTGTGTGTGGGTGGGAGGTCTGTGTGTGGGTGGGAGGTCTGTGTGTGGGTGGGAGGTCTGTGTGTGGGTGGGAGGTCTCTGTGTGTGGGTGGGAAGTCTGTGTGTGGGTGGGAGGTCTCTCTATGGGTGGTCTGTGTGTGTGTGGGTGGGAGGTCTCTGTGCGGGTGGGAGGTCTGCGTGTGTGGGTGGGAGGTCTGCGTGTGTGGGTGGGAGGTCTCTGTGTGTGGGTGGGAGGTCTCTGTGTGTGGGTGGGAGGTCTCTGTGTGTGGGTGGGTGGTCTGTGTGTGTGGGTTGGAGGTCTCTCTGTGGGTGGGAGGTCTCTGTGTGTGGGTGGGATGTCTCTGTGTGTGGGTGGGAGGTCGCTCTGTGGGTGGGAGGTCGCTCTGTGGGTGGGAGGTCTCTCTGTGGGTGGGAGGTCTCTCTGTGGGTGGGAGGTCTGTGTGTGGGTGGGAGGTCTCTCTGTGGGTGGGAGGTCTGTGTGTGCGTGGGAGGTCTGCGTGGGTGGGTGGGAGGTCTGCGTGTGTGGGTGGGAGGTCTGCGTGTGTGGGTGGGAGGTCTCTGTGTTTGGTGGGAGGTCTGCGTCGGTGGGTGGGAGGTCTCTGTGTGTGGCTGGGAGGTCTGTGTGTGTGGGTTGGAGGTGTGTGTGTGTGTGTGGTAGGCCTGTGTGTGTGGGTGGGAGGTCTGCGTGGGTGGGAGGTCTCTCTGTGGGTGGGAGGTCTGTGTGTGGGTGGGAGGTCTCTCTGTGGGTGGGAGGTCTGTGTGTGCGTGGGAGGTCTGCGTGGGTAGGTGGGAGGTCGGCATGTGTGGGTGGGAGGTCTCTGTGTTTGGTGGGACGTCTCTGTGTGTGGGTGGGAGGTCTCTGTGTGTGGGTGGGAGGTCTCTGTGTGTGGGTGGGAGGTCTCTGTGTGTGGGTGGGAGGTCTGTGTGTGTGGGTGGGAGGTCTGTGTGTGTGGGTGGGACATCTCTGTGTGTGGGTGGGTGGTCTCTGTGTGTGGGTGGGAGGTCTCTGTGTGTGGGTGGGAGGTCTGTGTGGGTGGGTGGGAGGTCTGCGTGGGTGGGTCGGAGGTGTGTGTGGGTGGGTGGGAAGTCTCTGTGTGTGGGTGGGAGGTCTCTGTGGGTGGGTGGTTGGTCTCTCTGTGGGTGGGAGGTCTGTGTGTGGGTGGGAGGTCTGTGTGTGTGGGTGGGAGGTCTGTGTGTGTGGGTGGGAGGTCTGTGTGTGTGGGTGGGAGGTCTCTGTGTGGGTGGGAGGTTTCTGTGTGGGTGGGAGGTCTGTGTGTGGGTGGGAGGTCTGTGTGTGGGTGGGAGGTCTCTGTGTGTGGGTGGGAGGTCTGTGTGTGTGGGTGGGAGGTCTGTGTGTGTGGGTGGGAGGTCTGTGTGTGTGGGTGGGAGGTCTGTGTGTGTGGGTGGGAGGTCTCTGTGTGTGGGTGGGAGGTCTGTGTGTGTGGGTGGGAGGTCTCTGTGTGTGGGTGGGAGGTCTCTGTGTGTGGGTGGGAGGTCTCTGTGTGTGGGTGGGAGGTCTCTGTGTGTGGGTGGGAGGTCTCTGTGTGTGGGTAGGAGGTCTCTCTGTGGGTGGGAGGTCTCTCTGTGGGTGGGAGGTCTCTCTGTGGGTGGGAGGTCTCTCTGTGGGTGGGAGGTCTCTGTGTGTGGGTGGGAGGTCTCTGTGTGTGGGTGGGAGGTCTCTGTGTGTGGGTGGGAGGTCTCTGTGTGTGGGTGGGTGGTTTCTGTGTGTGGGTGGGAGGTCTGTGTGTGTGGGTGGGAGGTCTCTGTGTGTGTGGGTGGGAGGACTGTGTGTGGCTGGGAGGTCTCTGTGAGTGGCTGGGAGGTCTCTGTGAGTGGCTGGGAGGTCTCTGTGAGTGGGTGGCAGGTCTGTGTGTGTGGGTGGGAGGTCTCTGTGTGTGGGTGGGAGGTCTCTGTGTGTGGGTGGGAGGTCTCTGTGTGTGGGTGGGAGGTCTCTGTGTGTGGGTGGGAAGTCTGTGTGTGGGTGGGAGGTCTCTGTGTGTGGGTGGGAGGTCTCTGTGTGTGGGTGGGAGGTCTCTGTGTGTGGGTGGGAGGTCTCTGTGTGTGGGTGGGAGGGCTGTGTGTGTGGGTGGGAGATCTCTCTGTGGGAGGTCTGTGTGTGTGGGTGGGAGGTCTCTCTATGGGTGGGAGGTCTCTGTGTGTGGGTGGGAGGTCTCTGTGTGTGGGTGGGAAGTCTGTGTGTGGGTAGGAGGTCTGTGTGTGAGTGGGAGGTCTGCGTGGGTGGGTGGGAGGTCTGCGTGTGTGGGTGGGAGGTCTCTGTGTGTGGGTGGGAGGTCTCTGTGTGTGGGTGGGAGGTCTGTGT
The DNA here is from genome assembly GCF_017639515.1 of Carcharodon carcharias. Classification (NCBI taxonomy): domain Eukaryota; kingdom Metazoa; phylum Chordata; class Chondrichthyes; order Lamniformes; family Lamnidae; genus Carcharodon; species Carcharodon carcharias. The sequence goes on from NC_054499.1 coordinate 481,811, forward strand.
GTGTGGGTGAGAGGTCTGTGTGTGTGGGTGGGAGGTCTGTGTGTGTGGGTGGGAGGTCTGTGTGTGTGGGTGGGAGGTCTCTGTGTGTGCGTGGGAGGTCTCTGTGTGTGCGTGGGAGGTCTCTGTGTGTGGGTGGGAGGTCTCTGTGTGTGGGTGGGAGGTCTCTGTGTGTGGGTGGGAGGTCTCTGTGTGTGGGTGGGAGGTCTCTCTGTGGGTGTGAGGTCTGTGTGTGGGTGGGAGGTCTGTGTGTGGGTGGGAGGTCTGCGTGGGTGGGTGGGAGGTCTGCGTGTGTGGGTGGGAGGTCTCTGTGTTTGGTGGGAGGTCTGCGTGTGTGGGTGGGAGGTCTGTGTGTGTGGGTGGGAGGTCTGCGTGGGTGGGTGGGAGGTGTGTGTGGGTGAGTGGGAAGTCTCTGTGTGTGGGTGGGAGGTCTCTGTGGGTGGGTGGTTGGTCTCTCTGTGTGGGTGGGAGGTCTCTGTGTGTGGGTGGGAGGTCTGTGTGTATGGGTGGGAGGTCTGTGTGTATGGGTGGGAGGTCTCTGTGTGTGTGGGAGGTCTGTGTGTGTGGGTGGGAAGTCTCTGTGGGTGGGTGGGAGGTCTCTGTGTGGGTGGGAGGTGTGTGTGGGTGGGAGGTCTGTGTGTGTGGGTGGGAGGTCTCTGTGTGTGGGTGGGAGGTCTGTGTGTGTGGGTGCGAGATCTCTCTGTGGGTGGGAGGTCTCTGTATGTGGGTGGGAGGTCTGTGTGTGTGGGTGGGAGCTCTCTGTGTGTGGGTGGGAGGTCTCTGTGTGTGGGTGGGAGGTCTCTGTGTGTGGGTGGGAGGTCTGCGTGGGTGGGTGGGAGGTCTGCGTGGGTGGGTGGGAGGTCTGCGTGTGTGGGTGGGAGGTCTCTGTGTGTGGGTGGGAGGTCTGTGTGTGTGGGTGGGAGGTCTCTGTGTGTGGGTGGGTGGTCTGTGTGTGGGTGGGAGGTCTCTCTGTGGGTGGGAGGTCTCTCTGTGGGTGGGAGGTCTGTGTGTGGGTGGGAGGTCTGTGTGTGGGTGGGAGGTCTGCGTGGGTGGGTGGGAGGTCTGCGTGTGTGGGTGGGAGGTCTCTGTGTTTGGTGGGAGGTCTGCGTGTGTGGGTGGGAGGTCTGTGTGGGTGGGAGGTCTGCGTGGGTGGGTGGGAGGTGTGTGTGGGTGAGTGGGAAGTCTCTGTGTGTGGGTGGTTGGTCTCTCTGTGGGTGGGAGGTCTCTGTGTGTGGGTGGGAGGTCTGTGTGTGTGGGTGGGAGGTCTCTGTGTGTGGGTGGGAGGTCTGTGTGTATGGGTGGGAGGTCTCTGTGTGTGTGGGAGGTCTGTGTGTGTGGGTGGGAGGTCTCTGTGTGGGTGGGAGGTCTGTGTGTGGGTGGGAGGTCTGTGTGTGGGTGGGAGGTCTCTGTGTGTGGGTGGGAGGTCTCTGTGTGGGTTGGAGGTCTCTGTGTGTGGGTGGGAGGTCTCTGTGTGTGGGTGGGAGGTCTCTCTGTGGGTGGGAGGTCTGTGTGTGTGGGTGGGAGGTCTCTGTGTGTGTGGGTGGGAGGTCTCTGTGTGTGGGTGGGTGGTCTCTGTGTGTGGGTGGGAGGTCTCTGTGTGTGGGTGGGAGGTCTCTGTGTGTGGGTGGGAAGTCTGTGTGTGGGTGGGTGGTCTGTGTGTGTGGGTGGGAGATCTCTCTGTGGGTGGGAGGTCTCTCTGTGGGTGGGAGGTCTCTGTGTGTGGGTGGGAGGTCTCTCTATGGGTGGGAGGTCTGTGTGTGAGTGGGAGGTCTGCGTGGGTGGGTGGGAGGTCTGCGTGGGTGGGTGGGAGGTCTCTGTGTGTGGGTGGGAGGTCTGTGTGTGTGGGTGGGAGGTCTCTCTGTGAGTGGGAGGTCTCTGTGTGTGGGTGGGAGGTCTCTGTGTGTGGGTGGGAGGTCTCTGTGTGTGGGTGGGAGGTCTCTGTGTGGGTGGGAGGTCTGTGTGTGGGTGGGAGGTCTGTGTGTGGGTGGGAGGTCTGCGTGGGTGGGTGGGAGGTCTGCGTGTGTGGGTGGGAGGTCTCTGTGTTTGGTGGGAGGTCTGCGTGTGTGGGTGGGAGGTCTGCGTGTGTGGGTGGGAGGTCTCTGTGTGTGGGTGGGAGGTCTCTGTGTGTGGGTGGGAGGTCTGCGTGTGTGGGTGGGAGGTCTCTGTGTGTGGGTGGTAGGTCTCTGTGTGTGGGTGGGAGGTCTGCGTGTGTGGGTGGGAGGTCTGCGTGGGTGGGTGGGAGGTCTGCGTGGGTGGGTGGGAGGTCTGTGTGGGTGGGTGGGAGGTCTCTGTGTGTGGGTGGGAGGTCTCTGTGTGTGGGTGGGAGGTCTCTCTGTGGGTGGGAGGTCTGTGTGTGTGGGTGGGAGGTCTCTGTGTGTGGGTGGGAGGTCTCTCTGTGGGTGGGAGGTCTCTGTGTGGGTGGGAGGTCTCTGTGTGGGTGGGTGGGAGGTCTCTCTGTGGGTGGGTGGTCTGCGTGGGTGGGTGGGAGGTCTGCGTGGGTGGGTGGGAGGTCTGCATGGGTTGAACGTCACGTGAATAGATGTGTCACCTGGCAGGTTTCACTTGTATTTTCTAATCCACTCTCTGTAGAACAGGGAACCTCTCAGCTCCCCCCATCCGCAGTAAATGATCCTTTGGTAGGTGCAGCTTGCTGATCTTTCCTGACACATTAAACCCATAAATACAAACTATTTATTTTTAACTAAAGTTGAGCTGCCTTGTTAATAACTGAGACACTGAATTAACAGTTTGTCTCCGGCGATGAAACAGACCCTGTACATCCATCCCAATGCCCCCAGGTTTAATGGTGGAATCACACTAACAGCACAGGGCCTTTCACTTCAGAAGACAAAATTCAAACCCTGACAAGTTTACTGTATCGCCAGGTTTAAATAAACAACTCTTTATCCAGAGACTCGGACAATCTTCCCACCAAATCATCTGACAGCCTCAGTAAGAAATGGGAATGAAAAGTCATTACCATTTCTGTCTTACTGATACTCACTCTCTCTGACCCCAGCTGAAGATTGTTGCTACGCTCACTGGTGCTTCCGCTCCTTACCCAGACAACCATGATTCAGGTGTGAGCCTGGAAAGTCAGTGTGGACAGGGTATCCCATTGTGGGGGGTGTCACAGCTGATTTGGAGGATGCACTGACTTACAGTCCACCCACTGTACAGCAGGGGGCCCTGGTGAGCAGGCAGAATGAACCTGCCCAGCACAGGAGCACACACCGATCCCATGGGGATCTGCACAGACTAGGTGTGGAACCACAGGCTTCCCTCAGCTACACGGCTCACTGCCACTGGACAACGCATTTAACCAGTCCACAATCAGGAAAGCAAGTGACGCGAGGAGCACATTCTGAGTGAATGACTGACCTCTCACTCCCCTATTCCCCATATAAAAAAGACAGGATTCCTGCCTATTCTTTGAAACTTGAGAGCAATGAGGATCGGTTTGTGACTCTCACAACAGAAACACTCCGAGTCTTCCTCACTGTCACAGGAAACACTCCGTGTAAGTAACACACAATGTTATATACAACACTCAGTGTAAGTAACACACAATGTTATATACAACACCCAGTGTAAGTAACACACAATGTTATACACAACACCCAGTGTAAGTAACACACAATGTTATATACAACACTCAGTGTAAGTAACACACAATGTTATACACAACACCCAGTGTAAGTAACACACAATGTTATATACAACACCCAGTGTAAGTAACACACAATGTTATACACAACACCCAGTGTAAGTAACACACAATGTTATACACAACACCCAGTGTAAGTAACACACAATGTTATATACAACACCCAGTGTAAGTAACACACAATGTTATACACAACACCCAGTGTAAGTAACACACAATGTTATATACAACACCCAGTGTAAGTAACACACAATGTTATACACAACACCCAGTGTAAGTAACACACAATGTTATATACAACACCCAGTGTAAGTAACACACAATGTTATACACAACACCCAGTGTAAGTAACACACAATGTTATATACAACACCCAGTGTAAGTAACACACAATGTTATACACAACACCCAGTGTAAGTAACACACAATGTTATATACAACACCCAGTGTAAGTAACACACAATGTTATATACAACACCCAGTGTAAGTAACACACAATGTTATACACAACACCCAGTGTAAGTAACACACAATGTTATACACAACACCCAGTGTAAGTAACACACAATGTTATATACAACACCCAGTGTAAGTAACACACAATGTTATATACAACACTCAGTGTAAGTAACACACAATGTTATATACAACACTCAGTGTAAGTAACACACAATGTTATACACAACACCCAGTGTAAGTAACACACAATGTTATATACAACACCCAGTGTAAGTAACACACAATGTTATACACAACACCCAGTGTAAGTAACACACAATGTTATACACAACACCCAGTGTAAGTAACACACAATGTTATATACAACACCCAGTGTAAGTAACACACAATGTTATATACAACACCCAGTGTAAGTAACACACAATGTCATAAACAACACTCAGTGTAAGTAACACACAATGTTATATACAACACTCAGTGTAAGTAACACACAATGTTATATACAACACCCAGTGTAAGTAACACACAATGTTATACACAACACCCAGTGTAAGTAACACACAATGTTATACACAACACCCAGTGTAAGTAACACACAATGTTATATACAACACCCAGTGTAAGTAACACACAATGTTATATACAACACCCGGTGTAAGTAACACACAATGTCATAAACCACACTCAGTGTAAGTAACACACAATGTTATATACAACACTCAGTGTAAGTAACACACAATGTTATATACAACACCCAGTGTAAGTAACACACAATGTCATAAACAACACCCAGTGTAAGTAACATACAATGTTATATACAACACTCAGTGTAAGTAACACACAATGTTATATACAACACCCAGTGTAAGTAACACACAATGTTATACACAACACCCAGTGTAAGTAACACACAATGTTATATACAACACCCAGTGTAAGTAACACACAATGTTATACACAACACCCAGTGTATGTAACACACAATGTTATATACAACACTCAGTGTAAGTAACACACAATGTCATAAACAACACCCAGTGTAAGTAACACACAATGTTATATACAACACTCAGTGTAAGTAACACACAATGTTATACACAACACCCAGTGTATGTAACACACAATGTTATATACAACACTCAGTGTAAGTAACACACAATGTTATATACAACACTCAGTGTAAGTAACACACAATGTTATACACAACACCCAGTGTATGTAACACACAATGTTATATACAACACTCAGTGTAAGTAACACACAATGTCATAAACAACACCCAGTGTAAGTAACACACAATGTTATATACAACACCCAGTGTAAGTAACACACAATGTTATACACAACACCCCAGTGTAAGTAAACACACAATGTTATATACACACCCAGTGTAAGTAACACACAATGTTATACACAACACCAGTGTATGTAACACACAATGTTATATACAACACCCAGTGTAAGTAACACACAATGTTATACACAACACCCAGTGTAAGTAACACACAATGTTATATACAACACCCAGTGTAAGTAACACACAATGTTATACACAACACCCAGTGTATGTAACACACAATGTTATATACAACACCCAGTGTAAGTAACACACAATGTCATAAACAACACCCAGTGGTAAGTAACACACAATGTTATCACCCAGTGTAAGTAACACACAATGTTATATACAACACTCAGTGTAAGTAACACACAATGTTATACACAACACCCAGTGTAAGTAACACACAATGTTATATACAACACCCAGTGTAAGTAACACACAATGTCATAAACAACACCCAGTGTAAGTAACACACAATGTTATATACAACACCCAGTGTAAGTAACACACAATGTTATACACAACACCCAGTGTAAGTAACACACAATGTTATATACAACACTCAGTGTAAGTAACACACAATGTCATAAACAACACCCAGTGTAAGTAACACACAATGTTATATACAACACCCAGTGTAAGTAACACACAATGTTATACACAACACCCAGTGTAAGTAACACACAATGTTATATACAACACCCAGTGTAAGTAACACACAATGTTATATACAACACCCAGTGTAAGTAACACACAATGTCATAAACAACACTCAGTGTAAGTAACACATAATGTTATATACAACACTCAGTGTAAGTAACACACAATGTTATATACAACACCCAGTGTAAGTAACACACAATGTTATACACAACACCCAGTGTAAGTAACACACAATGTTATACACAACACCCAGTGTAAGTAACACACAATGTTATATACAACACCCGGTGTAAGTAACACACAATGTCATAAACCACACTCAGTGTAAGTAACACACAATGTTATATACAACACTCAGTGTAAGTAACACACAATGTTATATACAACACCCAGTGTAAGTAACACACAATGTCATAAACAACACCAGTGTAAGTAACACACAATGTTATATACAACACTCAGTGTAAGTAACACACAATGTTATATACAACACCCAGTGTAAGTAACACACAATGTTATACACAACACCCAGTGTAAGTAACACACAATGTTATATACAACACCCAGTGTAAGTAACACACAATGTTATACACAACACCCAGTGTAAGTAACACACAATGTTATATACAACACCCAGTGTAAGTAACACACAATGTTATATACAACACCCAGTGTAAGTAACACACAATGTTATATACAACACCCAGTGTAAGTAACACACAATGTCATAAACAACACTCAGTGTAAGTAACACACAATGTTATATACAACACTCAGTGTAAGTAACACACAATGTTATATACAACACCCAGTGTAAGTAACACACAATGTTATACACAACACCCAGTGTAAGTAACACACAATGTTATATACAACACCCAGTGTAAGTAACACACAATGTTATACACAACACCCAGTGTAAGTAACACACAATGTTATATACAACACCCAGTGTAAGTAACACACAATGTTATACACAACACCCAGTGTAAGTAACACACAATGTTATATAGCAACACCCAGTGTAAGTAACACACAATGTTATATACAACACCCAGTGTAAGTAACACACAATGTTATACACAACACCCAGTGTAAGTTAACACACAATGTTATACACAACACCCAGTGTAAGTAACACACAATGTATATACAACACCCAGTGTAAGTAACACACAATGTTATATACAACACCCAGTGTAAGTAACACACAATGTTATACACAACACCCAGTGTAAGTAACACACAATGTTATATACAACACCCAGTGTAAGTAACACACAATGTTATACACAACACCCAGTGTATGTAACACACAATGTTATATACAACACCCAGTGTAAGTAACACACAATGTTATACACAACACCCAGTGTAAGTAACACACAATGTTATATACAACACCCAGTGTAAGTAACACACAATGTTATACACAACACCCAGTGTATGTAACACACAATGTTATATACAACACTCAGTGTAAGTAACACACAATGTCATAAACAACACCCAGTGTAAGTAACACACAATGTTATATACAACACCCAGTGTAAGTAACACACAATGTTATAAACAACACCCAGTGTAAGTAACACACAATGTTATATACAACACCCAGTGTAAGTAACACACAATGTCATAAACAACACCCAGTGTAAGTAACACACAATGTTATATACAACACCCAGTGTAAGTAACACACAATGTTATATACAACACCCAGTGTAAGTAACACACAATGTTATAAACAACACCCAGTGTAAGTAACACACAATGTTATATACAACACCCAGTGTAAGTAACACACAATGTTATATACAACACCCAGTGTAAGTAACACACAATGTTATATACAACACCCAGTGTAAGTAACACACAATGTTATATACAACACAGCAAGAGCAGGAATGACTTCAAGGTCAGAATCCCATCTCCAAACTGATCAAGAATCTTGCTGGACAGGAGCCCATTTTCCCAGCTCAGGCACCTCGACCCCCACCCTCAACCCTACCCTCAACCCCACCCTCAACCCTCACCCTCAACCCCCACCCTCAACCCTCAACGTCAACCCCCACCCTCAACCCTCACCCTCAACCCTCACCCTCAACCCTCACCCTCAAACCCCACCCTCAACCCTCACCCTCAACCCTCACCCTCAACCCCCACCCTCAACCCTCAACGTCAACCCTCACCCTCAACCCTCACCCTCAAACCCCACCCTCAACCCTCACCCTCAGCCCCACTCTCGACACCCACCCTCAGCCCCACTCTCGACACCCACCCTCAGCCCCACTCTCAACCTCCACCCTCAACCCCCTCCCTCAATCCCACTCACGCCCACATCAGCCTCACCCTGGCGGGGGCACATCGTCCCCCACCCTCAACCTCACCCCCTCCCACATCCACCTCACCCTGGGGCACCTCGACCTCCACCCTCAACCTCACACCCTCCCACATCAGCCCCACCCCGGGCAACCTCGAGCGCTGCTCTCCACCCCCTCCCCCCCCACCCCTGCTCACCCCCAGCAGACCCACCCCGGGGTACCTGGCCCCTCCCTCAGCCCCGTGTCTCCCTGAGACCCCACAACTGCCTCCCCTGCCCTACCCCAGGTTTCCTCAAGACCCCACACCCTGGGGTTACTCAGTCTCCCCCCAACCTGCCCCCACCCCCTCTGCTGCCTGACCCCAGCCCTGGCGTTCATCAACATCCCCCCCCCCCCCCCCCACCCCCGGATACCTCTCTCTGTGACCCTATCCTGAGGTTCATCAAGCTCCACTGTCACTCCAATCGTTCCTTACTGACTCCCACGGGGCGTGAGGTGCCGCTCTGTACCTCTACCCACGCCCACATTTCACTGTCTCAGCTCCGCAGAGCATGGCCAGGACAGTGCCATTTTCAGCTCTCCAGAAACCACGGCGCATCTACAACTCTGCTGCGCAAGTCCTGTCTGTCCGTCACCCGCTGTGCCCACCGACCCACACTGCCTCTCGGTGAAGCAATGCCTGCGTTTTACAATCCTTCTTTTCCAAACCCTCTCTACTCTTCGCCCACTCCCTGTCTCTGTAATCTCCTCCAGCCCCAGCACCCTCCCAGATATCTGTGCTCCTGCAGTTCCATCCACTCCCCTTGAATTTCGGACTCCTAATTCTAACCCCGATTCTAACTGGACGATGTGCCTCCTACTGCCTGGGCTATGAGCGCCGGAATCCCCTCCCTCAGCCTCTCCTTTCCTTCCTTTAACACCTCCCTCTTTGACCAAGCTGTGGGTCAACTGTCCCTAATATCTCAATACATGGCTCAGTGTCAAGTTATTCGTTGATAATGCTCCAGGGACACACACCAGGACCCGGTCCTACACTGAAAGTGTGATATCAACACCAGTTATTGTTGTGGTGAAGGGCACCATCTACATGGGCTGTGGGTGGGATGCAGGGCAGGGTCATTCATAAAAATCAATTTTCTCTGATTGTCTTGGGTGTGGAAAACTGGGGACCATCCTGGGAGAAGTTTGACTTTGCCCATTTCTGAAGGTGGGCGCATTCAGGATGCGTTTGTGTTCACCGTGTGTCTGAACCAGCGCCTCCTACCTGCAGGAGCCAGTAGCATCTTCTGTGGAATGTCGGAACGATGGACGAATGCACGTAGCAACCATACAGACACTGTTGAGGTAAGTGAGGAAAGGACAGCTGCTGTGATCCAAGTTAGAGACACATCAGTAGTTTCTCAGTTTGAAAGGTCCGTTTCACACCTGTGTACGCACACACTGCACCGGTTTGTGGAGTCAGATCATGAATCAGACCTGATCCTACTGAAGGGTGGAAGGGGCCGCAGGGGGAGACAGGGTGTCCTCCCTGACTCGTGCGGGGGCCGTGGAGGGGAGCTTGGGAGCTGCAGTCTTCCCATGCCCTTGCCTGAGAAGATGGAGCTGACAGTGGAGGTGCCACTGTAAAAGGAGGAGTCTCACTGCACAGAGTGTTCCTCCGCTTTAACCGGAGCAGTAACAAGGCTCCTGGGCTCAGTGCACTATCACATCACAGACATCCTGCTGACGACAAGGATATTCCACAGTGACCAGAGATACCATCACCCCACGCTCTCCTTGTTGTACTGAGTACCAAACTTACATGCACCTGGGAAATGGGCCTATCTCACATTGCAAATTGGTCCTTGCCATCCATTTTAAAATTACCATCTTTGTTTTCAAAACCTCACTCCCCCTCCCTATGTCTGTAACAAGCACCATAAGTCCCCAACATCCCTGCGCTCCTACAATTCTGCCCGTTCCCCCAGTGATTCTGAATAACAGACACACACACACACACACACACTCCTCACAGTGTCACTAACAAGCATAGATACAATGCTCACAGTGACACTGAGTAACACGCACCCATACACACACACACACTGCACAGTGACACTGAGTAACAGGTGCACACACAAACTCCTCACAGTAAAACTGAATAACAAGCACACACAGTCCTCACAGTGACGCTGTGTAACAGGCACACACACTCGTCAGAGTGACAGAGTAATAAGCACACACACACTGCTCACAGTGACAATGAGTAACAAACACACACACATAGTCCTCGCAGCAACACACACAGTGCTCACAGTGACACTGAGTAACAGACGCACACACATTCCTCATAGTGACACTAAGTAACAGTCAAACACACACACACACTCCTCAGTGACTGAGTAACAGGCACACACACTTTGCAGTGACACTGAGTAAAAAACACACGTACATTCCTCACGGTGACACTAACAAGTACAGGCACACTGCTCACAGTGACACTAAGTAACACGCACACACACACAGTCCTCACGGTGACACTGTAACAAGTATACAGACACTCCTCACAGCGAACACGTTAACAAGCACATGCACACACACTCCTCACAGTGACTCTGAGTAACAGGCACACATACACTCCTCACAGTGACACTAACAAGCACAGGCACACTGCTCACAGTGACTCTGAGTAACAAACACACACACACACACTTCTCACTGTGAACTCAGGAACAATCACACACACACAGTCCTCACAGCGACACTGAGTAACAAGTATACACACATTCCTCACAGTGAGCACATTAACAAGCACACACACACACTCCTCACAGTGACACTGAATAACAGGCGCGCACATACACACTCCTCACGGTGTCGCTGAGTAACAGGCACACATAAACTCGTCACAGTGACACTGAGTACCAAGCACGCACACACACACACACACACTCCTCACAGTGACACTAACAAGCACAGGCACACTGCTCACAGTGACACTGAGTAACAAGCACACACAAACACACTCCTTACAATGACACTGAGTAACAGGCACACACGCACTCACTTCTCACAATGACACTAAAACGCACAGAAGCAATGCTCAAAGTGACACTGAGTAACAAGCATACACACGCATAGCTCACAGTGAAAGTGAGTAACAGGCATATACACACTCTTTGCAGTGACACTGAGTAACAAACATACGCACATTCCTCACAATGATGCTGTGTAACAGATGCACACACACACACTCCTCACAGTGACACTAACAAGTACAGGCACACTGCTCATAGTGACACTGAGTAACAAGCACACACACAGTCCTCACAGTGACACTGTGTAACAAGTATGCACACACTCCTCACAGTGAACACAGTAACAAACACACACAAACACACTCCTCACAGTGACACTAACACGTACAGACGCAATGCTCACAGTGACACTGAGTAACAAGCATACACACACATAGCTCATAGTGAAACTGAGTAACAGGCACACACACACTCTTTGCAATGACACTGAGTAACAAACATACGCACATTCCTCACAATGATGCTGTGTAACAGATGCACACACACTCCTCACAGTGACACTAACAAGTACAGGCACACTGCTCACAGTGACACTGAGTAACAAGCACACACACACACTCCTCACAGTGAAGAGTAGCAAGCACACACACACTTCTCACAGTGAACTCAGGAACAAGCACACACACCCACACTCCTCACAGTGATACTGAATAACAGGCACACACACACATCTTCCTCAAAGTGACACTGAGTAACAAACGTACACACATAACTCACAGTGACACTGAGTGACAAGCAAACACACATTTCTCACAGTGACACTGAGTAACAGGCAAATATACACATTCCTCACAGTGACACTAACTAACAAGCACAGACGCAATGCTCACAGTGACACTGAGTAACAGGCACACACACACTCTCTGCAGTGACGATGAGTAACAAACACACGCACATTCCTCACAGTGACACTGTAACAAGTATACACACACTCCTCACAGCGACACTAACAAGTACAGGCACACTGATCACATAGACATTGAGCAACAAGCACACACACAGTCCTCACAGTGACACTGTAACAAGTATACACACACTCCTCACAGTGAACACCTTAACAAGCACCAGCACAGACACTCCTCACAGTGACACTGAGTAACAGGCAGACACACACTCCTCACAGTGACGCTCAGTAACAGGCACACACACTCCTCACAGTGACACTAACAAGCATAGGCACACTGCTCACAGTGACACTGAGTAACAAGAACACACACACTCCTCACAGTGACACTGTGTAACAAGTATACACACGCTCCTCACAGTGAACGCATTAACAAGCACACACACATACAGTTCTCACAGCAAAACTGAGTAACAGGCACACAAACACACTCCTCACAGTGAAACTGAGTAACAGGTGCACAAACACACTCTTCACAGTGAAACTGAGTAACAAGCACACACACAGTCCTCAGTGACGCTGTGTAACAGGTATACACACACTCCTCACAGTGAACTCAGTAACAAGCACACACACACACAATCCTCACAATGATGCTGAGTAACAGGCACACACACTCTTCACAGTGACACTAACAAGTATAGGCGCACTGCTCACAGTGACACTGAGTAACAAGCACACACACACGCTCCTCACAGTGACAGAATAACAGGCACACACACACTCCTCACAGTGAAACTGAGTAACAAGCAGACACTCACAATCCTCACAATGATACTGAGTAACAGGCACAAGCACACACACTCCTCACAGTGACACTGAGTAACAGGCACAAACACACACTATTCTCAGTGTCACTGAGTAATAAGCACACAAAGACTCCTCACAGTGACGGTGAGTAACAAGCACACACACATTCCTCACCGTGACACTGAGTGACAAGCATACACACACACATCCCTCTCAGTGACACTGAGTAACAGGCACACACACACACTCCTCAACAGTGACACTGATTAACAGGCACACACATGCACTCCTCACAGTTACTCTCAGTAACAAACACACAAACACTCCTCACAGCGACACTCAGTGACAGGCACACACGTAAACTCTTCAGTGACCCTCAGTAACAGACACAAACACACACTTCTCACAGTGATAATGAGTGACAGGTATACACACACACACAGTCCTCACAGTGACACTGAGTAACAGGCGCGCACACACTCCTCACAGTGACACTAAGTAACAGTCAAACACACTCCTCAGTGACACTGAGTAACAGGCACACACTCTTTGCAGTGACACTGAGTAACAAACAGATGCACACACACTCCTCACAGTGACACTGAGTAATAGGCAGACACACACTCCTGACAGTGATGCTGAGTAACAGGCACACACACTCTTCACAGTGACACTAACAAGCATAGGCACACTGCTCACAGTGACACTGAGTAATAAGCACACACACACACGCTCCTCACAGTGACAGAGTAACAGGCAGACGCACACTTCTCACAGTGAACTCAGGATCAAGCACACACACACATCCTCTCAGTGACACTGAGTAACTGACAAACATACACTCCTCACAGTGACACTGAGTATCAAGCATACACACATTTCTCACAGTGAAACAAAGTAACAGGCACACATACACACTCCTCACAGTGAAACTGAGTAACAAGCCAACACACACAGTCCTCACAGTGACGCTGTGTAACAAGTATACACACACTCCTCACAGTGAACTCAGTAATAAGTACACACACACTCCTCACAGTGATGCTGAGTAACAGGCGCACTCACACTCCTCACAGTAACACTGAGTAACAAACACACACACACACACACACTCTCCTCACAGTGTCACTGAGTAACAAACACACACTCCTCAGTAAAACTGGGTAACAGGCACACATACATACACACACTCCTCACAGTAAAACTGAGTAACAGGCACACACACACACACACACACTCTTCACAGAAACTGAGTAACAAGCACACACACAGTCCTCACAGTGACACTGAGTAACAAGCGCACACACACTCCTCAGTGACACTGAGTAACAGGTACACACTCTATGCACTGACACTGAGTAATGAACACACACGCTCCTCACTACGACACTCAGTGACAGGCACACACGCACACTTCTCAGTGACTCTGATGCAAACAGACAACCGTGCACACGTTCTTCACAAATACACACTTCTCAAAGTGATACTGAGTGACAAGCGCACACATTCCCCAGTGACACTGAGTGACAAGCACACACACATTCCTCACAGTGACACTGAGTAACAGGCACACACACACTCCCCAGAGTGACACTGAATGACAGGTACACACACACTCCTCACAGTGACAGTGAGTGACAGATACACACACACACTCCTCACAGTGACACTGAGTAACAAGTACACACACACTCCTCACAGTGAACTCTGTAACAAGCACACACACACACTCCTCACATTGACACTGTGCAACAAGTACAAATATGCACTCCTGCAGTGACAGAGTAACAGGCACACACACGCACACACAGTCCTCACAGTGAAACTGAGTAACAGGCGCACACACACACACTCCCCTCAGTGACACTACGTAACAGGCATACACACACTCCTCACAGTGACACTATGTAACAGGCGTGCACTCACACTCTTTGCAGTGACACTGTAACAAAAACATATACACATTCCTCACCATGACACTGAGTAACAAGCGCACATGCTCCTCACAGTGACTCTCAGTAACAAGCACACACACACACTGCTCACAGCAACACTCACTGACAGGCACACACGCACATTCCTCAGTGACACTGAGTAACAGACACAAACACACACTTCTCAAAGTGATACTGAGTGACAAGCGCACACATTCCTCAGTGACACTGAGTGACAAGCACACACACATTCCTCACAGTGACACTGAGTAACAGGTGCACACACACACACTCCCCAGAGTGACACTGAATGACAGGTACACACACACACTCCTCACAGTGACACTGAGTGACAGATACACATACACACTCCTCACATTGGCACTGTGTAACACATGCACACACACACTTTTCACAGTGACACTGTGTAACACATGCACACACACACTCCTCTCAGTGACAATGAGTAACAGGCACACACACACTCCTCACAGTGACACTGAGTAATAGGCACACACACACGCTCCTCACAGTGACACTGAGTAACAGGCACACACACACACACTCCTCACAGTGACACTGAGTAACAAACACACACACAGTCCTCACAGTGAAACTGATTAACAGGCACATACACACACACTCCCCTCAGTGACGCTGAGTAGCAGGCACACACATACTCTTCACAGTGACACTGAGTAACAGGCACACAAATACTCTCTGCAGTGACACTGTAACAAAAATACACACACATTCCTCACCGTGACACTGAGTAACAAGCGCACATGCTCCTCACAGTGACTCTCAGTAACAAGCACATACTCCTCACAGCAGCACTTAGTGACAGGCACACAGGCACATTCCTCAGTGACACTGAGTAACAGACACAAACACACACTTCTCAAAGTGATACTGAGTGACAAGTGCACACATTCCTCAGTGACACTGAGTGACAAGCACACACACTTTCCTCACAGTGACACTGAGGAACAGGCGCGCACACACACACACTCCCAGAGTGACACTGAGTGAAAGGTAACACACACACTCCTCACAGTGACACTGAGTATCAGGCATACACACACAGTCCTCACAGCAACACTGAGTAACAGGCATGCAACACTCCTCAGTGACACTGAGTAACAGGCACACACTCTCCTCACAGCAACACTCAGTGACAGGCACACACGCACACTCCTCAGTGACACTGAGTAACAAACAAAAACACACACTCCTCAGTGACACTGAGTGACAAGCATACACACATTCCTCACAGTGACAGAGTAACAGGCGCACACACACACACACACACACACTCCCCAGAGTGACACTGAGTAACAGGCACACACACTCTCCTCACAGTGACCCTGAGTAACAAACACGCACACACATACTTCTTACAGTGACACCGAGCTGGAAAAGGCTGGAGGAATACAACGTTAACAAGTAGCTCTGCTCATTGGAATACCCTACACCACACGGACAGCAGTGATTCGGGCAGCTGCTCAGCACCAGCTTCTCAAGGGAAATTAGGAATGGGGAACAAATGCTGGATTGCCAGTGATGCTTACATCCCAACGGAAAAATTAAAGGACTCTCCCTCGGTGAGATTTCAAGGCAATATTCCAGCTGCCTTTCACATACCTCCATTCCTTGAACTTTTAATTTCATGTGATCCTCTCTAGTTGTTTTTCCATCCTTTCGTTTTTTCCAACAATAACCATCTTTCCGGTATTTTACCTTCTTTCTGTTGTACAATATTATCGAGCCATTGAGCGGCCTGGGTAAGAGCAAGCAATGGAATCGTTACTAAAGTGGCTTCACACAAAGTTAGGTTTTAAAGGCGATTGTATGAGTAGCACGGCAAGAGCAGAACAGACGGCATCTCTGAACTAAAGTCACCCACAGGCAACTCCAGGATCTGGACTTGCCCTGTAAGTAACATCGATATAGTTCAGATCACACCCTCCCTGCTGAGAGTTTCACAATGTGCAGAGTCAGCTCTCCTTAGCCCAGGAGCAGTTGAAACACTCCAATTGGCTTCAGGAGGCTTTAGGCTGATGAATGGAAGCAGCCTATCGGAGCTCACACTCCCAATCATTACCCTACTCATGAGCAGATATCAGGAACGACAGACTACATTCCAATGCTTGTTCTCTGCTGTCACTACCAAAGAACAGTCACCAAAAACAAACTAACATCATGAGAATAGAGTAACCAGTCAATTATCTCACTGTCCTTTGTGGGGTCTTGCTGTGCACAAATTGGCTGCCAAGTTTCTCGACATTACCACGGTGACTACACTCCAAAACTAACTTTTTTTATATTCATTCGTGGAATGTGGACTTTACTGGCCGGGCCCAGCATTTATTGCCCATCCCTAATTGCCCCCTGAGAAGATGGTGGTGAGCTGCCTTCTTGAGCCGCTGCAGTCCATGTGGTGTAGGTACACACACTGTGCTGTTAGGGAGGGAGTTCCAGGATTTTGACCCAGTGACAGTGAAGGAACGGCCGATATATTTCCAAGTCAGGATGGTGTGTGATTTGGAGGGCAACTTCCAGGACATTCCATCACACTCCTGACTTGTGCCTTGTAGATGGTGGACAGGCTTTGGGGAGTCAGGAGGTGAGTTACTCCCCACAGGATTCCCAGCCTCTGACTTGCTCTTGTAGCCACAGTATTTATATGGCTGGTCCAGTTCAGTTTCTGGTCAAGGATAACCCCCAGGATGTTGACAGTGGGGGATTCAGTGATGGTAATGCCATTGAACATCAAGGGGCAATAGCTAGTTTCTCCCTTGTTGGAGATGGTCATTGCCTGACACTTGTGTGGTGCGAATGTTACTTGCCACTTGTCAGCCCAAGTCTGGATATTGTCCAGGTCTTGCTGCATTTGGACAGGGACTGCTTCAGTATCTGAGGAGTTGTGAATGATGCTGAACATTGTGCAATCATCAGTGAACATCCCCACTTCTGACCTTATGATGGAAGGAAGGTCATTGATGAAGCAGCTGAAGATGGTTGGGCCGAGGACACTACCCTGAGGAACTCCTGCAGTGATGTCCTGGAGCTGAGATGACTGACCTCCAACAACCACAACCATCTTCCTTTGTGCTGGGTATGATTCCAAACAGTGGAGAGATTTCCCCCTGATTCCCATTGACTCCAGTGTTGCTAGGGCTCCTTGATGTCACACTCGGTCAAATGCTGCCTTGATGTCAAGGGCAGTCACTCTCACCTCACTGGTGTAAAACACTTTAGGGCATTCTGACATTGTGAAAGGCATTATATAGTGAGTCTTTGTTTTAGATGTACCGCTGGCTTTACCTAGTGACCATGGGATTGTACTGTGCAAGTCAGCACTGCCAGATGAAGAGGAGGGGATATTATCCAATAATGTGCGAAAAGCAGTGATTACATTCCCTCCTCATCATGATAGGGGAGTGCTCCAAAAAATAGATTTAAATCAGAGCCGTTTCTTAGCCTAAGTAATGACGTTGTATAGTGGGTATTACGCTGTTCCTGGAACCAGTCCATGATACGCTGCTCTTTCCTCCCGCACTCGCTCGCAGTTTCATGTATTCAGTTGCTGAAGCAGCTCACCTGGTCCGTGGAGCACCTGAAAGCCACTCATCATGTTTCTCAAATGCTGTCAAGTAAGACGCTATTTCCTAGAAACAGAAACCACAGCCCACACTCAGTGACATGCAGAACTACTTGTAGAAATGCCACACTGTGGGTGTGACATGTCTCTCGCCATGCAGTGATATTTGGTACAGATAACCTGCCTCTCTGCCCCCTCACACTCCTAACAGAGACGAGAAGGGGGGCCACTTGCTTTCCACTCCCCCTCGCCACCCAGAAGCCAACCTTCTGTGCCTGGGAGACAGAGTCCGATCTAACCCCAGTCACCCTGACTCTCTCACGCAGGTACATCACGCGCACACATACACACACACACGCATGCACACGTGCGCACACACACACACACACATACAGTCACACGTGCGCACACACACACACACATACAGTCACACGTGCGCACACAGATTTCCAGCAGGACACCATTGTTAAGGAAGAGTATCCCGAGCTGACTATCACTTCCCTGAGCCAGTTTACAGCCAATTCTAACACCTCGACTACAAAGCTGGTAGTCAGCCCTGGAATCACCTTGGTCAATGAGGTTCAGTTACCCACTGGACCAATTCACCATGGCACTCAGAACCACACAGCGCAGAAGAGGCCCTTCGGCCCATCGAGTCTGCACCGACACGTGAGAAACACCTGACCTACCTCCCTAACCCCATTTACCAGCACTTGGCCCATAGCCTTGAATGTTATGAGGTGCCCAGTGCTCATCCAGGTACTTTTTAAAGGATGTGAGGCAACCCGTCTCCACCACCCCCCAATCAGAAAGTCCTACATTTTATAA
Source organism: Carcharodon carcharias (assembly GCF_017639515.1). NCBI lineage: Eukaryota > Metazoa > Chordata > Chondrichthyes > Lamniformes > Lamnidae > Carcharodon > Carcharodon carcharias. The sequence goes on from NC_054499.1 coordinate 501,360, forward strand.
ATAAATCCCAGCCGTCAGCCATTTCAATAGCTCTCCAAAGCCAATCCAACATGAAGTATAAACACCTTCGAAACTGATTTCAACTGGATCACACAGGATCAGACTCACACATACACGTGGATCACACAGGATCACACTCACACATACACATGGATCACACAGGATCATACTCTCACAGACAACTGGATCACACAGGATCAGACTCACACATACACGTGGATCACACAGGATCAGACTCAGACATACACGTGGATCACACAGGATCAGACTCACACATACACGTGGATCACACAGGATTAGACTCACACATACACGTGGATCACACAGGATCAGACTCACACATACACGTGGATCACACAGGATCAGACTCACACATACACGTGGATCACACAGGATCAGACTCACACATACACGTGGATCACACAGGATCAGACTCACACATACACGTGGATCACACAGGATCAGACTCTCACAAACACGTAAATCACACAGGATCAGACTCACACATACACGTGGATCACATAGGATCACACTCATAAATACAGATGGATTACACAGGATCAGACTCACACATACACGTGGATCACACAGGATCAAACTCATACATACACGTGGATCACACAGGATCAGACTCAGACATACACGTGGATCACACAGGATCAGACTCACACATACATGTGGATCACACAGGATCAGACTCACACATACACGTGGATCACACAGCATCAGACTCACAAATACACGTGGATCACACAGGATCAAACTCATACATACACGTGGATCACACAGGATCAAACTCATACATACAGATGGATCACACAGGATCAGACTTACACATACACATGGATCACACAGGATCAAACTCATACATACACGTGGCTCACACAGGATCACACTCTCACAGACAAGTGGATCACACAGGATCAAACTCATACATACAGATGGATCACACAGGATCAGACTCACACATACAGATGGATCACACAGGATCAAACTCAGACATACACATGGATCACACTCTCACAGACAAGTGGATCACACTCTCACAGACAAGTGGATCACACAGGATCAAACTCATACATACAGGTGGATCACACAGGATCAAACTCATACATACAGATGGATCACACAGGATCAAACTCAGACATACACGTGGATCACACAGGATCAGACTCACACATACAGGTGGATCACACAGGATTGGAATCTCACAGACAGTTCCCAGAGTGAGCTCACTCACAGGACTAAAGCAAAGATCATAGCCTGGCAATTCGTGAGGTACATGTGAATGCAGGACTCGTTCTCGCTGCAAGTGAGTGGACATCCCCTAAGATGTAAGTAAATGGTATTGAGGGCTAGGAGAGATGTGGCCATATCGCTCACTTAACTTTACTCTCCCTGGAGCTTGTCAGTAATTAATGTATCGTCTTCCTTGCTCCACAGCGTGATCGCACTCATACTGACCCTCAGCAGCCTCATGAGGTTCCTGGGCCTCCAGACCATCATCCCCTGATGAGCTCGCATCCTCCTCCAGATCATCCCCTGGGAGGGGGTCACCTCTGTGCATCGCTAGACAGTGAAGGGCACAACACACAGTGATGCTGCAGGAAACCCCACCGGGAGTGTACTGGAGTGAAGCCAACTGAGCTGTCCAGGCATCTGAAACCCACCTTCAGAAGCCCTGTGGTCTGCTCTATAAGGGAGTGTGTGGAGCTGTGAGCAGCGTTGTACCTCTCCTCGGAATGACTCTGAGGGCAACGCATTGGTGTCATCAGCCAGCGGGTTTCAGCGGGTACCCCTTATCCCTAAACAGCCATCCCTGCAAACGTTATGGCCCCTCAAAAATCTCAGGCACCAGGGAGTGACTCAAGATGTAGGAGTCATGACAACTCCCAGGGCGCTGTGCACAAACATGCAGCATGTGCTTCCGGTGATCATACACCAGTTGTAATGACAGCCCTTGTAGTTTATAAACATTAGGAGCTGCTGCCATGAAGCACTGAGAGCCACAGGGGTGTAACCCATTGCACTCTGCACTCTGGGGAAGCCTGAGTTAGCAGCAATGCCAGTGAATCTCGCAGCCTGGCTATCTTCATCCAGAGCAAAGCTGACACAATGATGGGCCTTCCTGTAACCTGCTTAGTGCATCCATGTGTGGCAGACTGAGGTGTCACACAGGTCCCCTGTTGATCCTCGGAAAGAACCAGTGGCCATGGAATTGAGCGCTGCAGTCCCCTTCAAAGCCACTGGCAAGGGGCAGCCTCCAACTCCACGTGGCCTATGTGATGAACCAGGCCTCGGGATAAGCGCAGACGGACATAGCATTGTCTCTCACTCATCTGAAAATATAAGACTCTTCAACAATGAACCCTAGGCTGGGTGATTCTGACCCTCCTGTTGGTGCTGTGGCTCCGCTTGACCATGTCCCTCTTGTTGGAGCTGTGTGCGGAGTCGCCTCTCCCTCCTTCACCTCCTCCACTGCAATAGGACCCTGACAAAGGCAGCATTGAGCCCTGGATCCATATCTGCTTTTGCCTTCTCTCTGAAAGGAAACATTGAAGACATTAATGACTCGAGGGGCAGGAAAAGGAAGCTTAGAAGGTGACACATCTGGAGACTGTGAGGGTTCCGGTCTTACCTGTACAGTAGCTGATGTGGCCTTTCCCGAGATACCTGAATATACATTGAGGTGACCAAGATGTCATCACAAATGTAACATCTTGAGCCCTGTGTGGGCTGCTAAAGTTTAAGTGAGATGAGTGACCCAACCTAGCTGTGTGCTCCAACCTCAGACAGTGTTCGCCCCTCCCTGTCACTGACACCCCTCCCCATTACCCCCGTGTCCACCCTCCTCCCCATTGCCCCCGTGTCCACCCCCCCTCACTGTCTCCCCTCCCCATTACCCCTGTGTCCACCCCTCCCTCTCACTGACACCCCTCCCCATTGCCCCCGTATCCACCCCCCCTCACTGTCTCCCCTCCCCATTGCCCCCGTGTCCACCCTCCCCTCCCCCTCACTGACACCCCTCCCCATTGCCCCCGTGTCCACCCCCCCTCACTGTCTCCCCTCCCCATTGCCCCCGTGTCCACCCTCCCCTCCCCCTCACTGACACTCCTCCCCATTGCCCCCGTGTCCACCCCTCCCCCTCACTACCACTCCACCACCTTCCCTCCCCATTGCCCCCATCACCTTCTTCAACCCCACCCCGGCCTCACAGCCCACGCCCGGTTGAAGTCTCTGAAAGTGGATGGGTATTGCAGCACAGGGGCTGTCCCTCTGGACAATAAAAGCAAAGAGAAGGAGCAGCCCAACCCCCCAGCCGCAGACCGGGGCAGTGCTGAGATAGCTCGGGGTTACTGGCGAGCTCAGGTCTGACTTGTGCACCTCACCCTTTTCAAACGGGTGTGAGGCCGACGTGATGGAGGACTGGAAATGTGGCCAGATCCCAGCCAGCTGCTGTTTTACTGAGTATTCCTGAGATGCTAACGAATGCAGATAGTGTTTGTGCCACCAGCCAGCGGGATAACCGAACACACCGTTGGGAGGATTGGGGCTTGTTCTTACAACGGTGGCTCTGTGACCTTTTCCCTGTGGCTGGATTCTCTGCTCCCGCACCCCCCCAGCCCCAAACCCACTGCAGGGGGACTGAGAAACTTCCAGGCTCAGGCACTGGCGGATCACACAGGATCAGACTCTCACATACAGGTGGATCACGCAGGATCAGACTCCCAGACACAGGTGGATCACACAGGATCAGACTCCCAGACACAGGTGGATCACGCAGGATCAGACTCCCAGACACAGGTGGATCACGCAGGATCAGACTCCCAGACACAGGCGGATCACGCAGGATCAGACTCCCAGACACAGGTGGATCACGCAGGATCAGACTCCCAGACACAGGCGGATCACGCAGGATCAGACTCCCAGACACAGGCGGATCACGCAGGATCAGACTCCCAGACACAGGCGGATCACGCAGGATCAGACTCCCAGACACAGGTGGATCACGCAGGATCAGACTCCCAGACACAGGCGGATCACACAGGATCAGACTCTCACATACAGGTGGATCACACAGGATCAGATTCTCACATACAGGTGGATCACACAGGATCAGACTCCCAGACACAGGTAGATCACACAGGATCAGACTCCAAGACACAGCGGATCACACAGGATCAGACTCTCACATACAGGTGGATCACACAGGATCAGACTCCCAGACACAGCGGATCACACAGGATCAGACTCTCACATACAGGTGGATCACACTGGATCAGACTCTCACATACAGGTGGATCACACAGGATCAGACTCTCACATACAGATGGATCACACCGGATCAGACTCTCACATACAGGTGGATCATACAGGATCAGACTCTCACATATAGGTGGATCACACAGGATCAGACTCTCACATACACGTGGATCACACAGGATCAGACTCAGACATATACGTGGATCACACAGGATCAGACTCTCACATACAGATGGATCACACCGGATCAGACTCTCACATACAGGTGGATCATACAGGATCAGACTCTCACATATAGGTGGATCACACAGGATCAGACTCTCACATACACGTGGATCACACAGGATCAGACTCAGACATATACGTGGATCACACAGGATCAGACTCTCACGTACAGGTGGATCACACAGGATCAGACTCTCACATACAGGTGGATCACACAGGATCAGACTCTCACATACAGGTGGATCACACAGGATCAGACTCTCACATACAGGTGGATCACACAGGATCAGACTCTCACATACAGGTGGTTATGATGTACAGGTTGAGGAAGGGTTTTTTTGATACTCAGGATGCCAGCTGAAATTACAGGTGACTGCTGACACTCAAGTGCTTTCAGTGTTAGTATTTTGAAGTTTCACCTGTAAGGTGAGTTTCCCCAATCACTGTTCTATTCTTAACACTTTTAAAACTTTTAAACTTCTGTTCTGAACCCAGATTTTTCATTTGACAAATTGATTGATGTCCCCTCTCTATCCATTCTCTGCAAACCTCTGACTATAAGAGGCAGCACTTCGCCAACACACAACAATACACATTGGTTAAAACAAAGTTGCAGAAAGCTGATGGAAATATACTTAATGCAGCATTGAAAGTTTCATAAACTGAGCTCTCCCAATATCACTGAGCACGTGTATAAAACCAGCTCGCGGGAGCTACAATCAAAAGATAGAGAGAGTGGGCAGATAGATGGCAGATGAAGTTCAATGAGGAGAAGTGTGAGGTGATGTATTTTGGTGGGAAGAACATGGACAGACAATATAAAATAAGGGGTGAAATTTTGAAGGGGGTTCAGGAGCAGAAAGAGCTGGGTGAAAATGTGTACAGATCATTGAAGATGGCAGGACAGGTGGAGAGAACGGTTAATAAAACAGATAGTATCTTGGGCTTTATTAATAGGGGATAGAGTACAACAGCAGGAAGGTTATGCTGAATTTATATAAGACGCCGGTTAGACCTCAGCTGGAGTATTGTGCACAGTTCTGGGCATCACATTATAGGAAGGGTGTGAACACATTGGTGAGGGTGCAGAAGAGGTTTACAAGAATGGTTCCAGGGGTGAGAAACTTCACCTATGAGGATAGATTGCAGAGGTTGGGACTGTTCTCCTTGGAGAGAGAAGGCTGAGAGGAGATTTGATAGAAATGTTCAAAATTGTGAGGGGGCTGGACAGAGTAGATAGGGAGAAGTTGTTCCTGCTGGTGAAAGGATCAAGAACGAGAGGGCACAGATTTAAAGTGATTTGCAAAAGAAGCAAATGTGATGTGAGAAAAAACTATTTCATACAGCGAGTGGTCGGGTCTGGAATGTGCTGCCTGGAGGTGTGGGGGAGGCAGGTTCAATCGAGGCATTCCAGGGGGCGTTAGATGATTATTTGAATGGAAACAATGTGCAGGAGTATGGGGAAAAGGCAGGGCAATGGCACTAGGTCATAATGCTTATTTGGAGAGCCAGTGCAGACAAGATGGGTTGAATGGCCTCCTTTTGTGGTGTTAAGATTCTGTGAGAGCACAGGACTGGGAGGGATGGGTGTAAAGCAAAGGACTGAGATGGTCAAATATAATGTCCTTAATTACTTTTCAGTATTAGCTTTGTTAATCTGCAGTCTGCTTTTGCTTGAAACACTTGTATTTTCCTCTTTAGAAGCAGTGTAAATATGACATTGAAACTAGGGCTCTTACAGCCTGAACCACTTTCATCTTCAAGTTTATGTGCTGAGTCCCCACCTCCAGGAGTGGAAAAAGAGTGTCGAGGTTGAGGGAGATAAAAGGGGGTCACAGGGATTGAGCAAGTACGTGCTACTGAATCGAACAAGGGAAATTGAGTGAGTTTTGCTGCTGTTCCCTTTGTTAGGGCCATAGTAAAGGGGCAAATCAGCATGTGACAGAGATCAGTGTAGGTGGGATAAAGCACCAAGTTCCCATGGTTACCAACCTTGCCCAAATTGCATCAGGAAATATCATTTCTAGCTCCGATTTCGTTAATTGCTGCTTAGATACTTGCATGTATTAATCTTTGTTTTCACTTTCCAAATTGAACTATTACTGTAACCAATTGGTGTTTCTTCTAACTCACTGGAACTGACGGGAATCCTAAAGCAGGGCTCTTTAAGAGAGTAGGGAGCAGGTAACCAACAGCAGCCAACACCAAGGAAAAGCAAATCCCTCAGGCCCGATATCAGCTCCGTATATGTTACTGGGAGAAACTGGTTTTGATGGAATTGTAGGATCCCATCCCTGAAGGGCCTGCCAGTAATAAAACAGACAAGTGAGACCAAGCCTGGAACTTTAGCAGGCAAATAGATAAGGTCGTTCCAAACAAACTGCTTGTTCAGAGCAACTTCCAAACTGAAAAGGCACATCGACGGCTAGAATACTGATTCAAAAGCAGATGGCAGAAAGGAAGGCGGAAAGGGGCACTGGCGCGATGGGAGAGACACTGGCGCGATGGGAGAGACACACTGGCGCGATGGGAGAGACACACTGGCACGATGGGAGAGACAGTCTGGCACGATGGGAGAGACACTCTGGCACGATGGGAGAGACACTGGCGCGATGGGAGAGACACTGGCGCGATGGGAGAGACACACTGGCGCAATGGGAGAGACACGCTGGCGCAATGGGAGAGACACTGGCGCGATGGGAGAGACACTGGCGCGATGGGAGAGACACTGACGCGATGGGAGAGACACTGGCGCGATGGGAGAGACACACTGGCGCGATGGGAGAGACACTGGCGCGATGGGAGAGACACAGGCGCGATGGGAGAGACACACTGGCGCGATGGGAGAGACACTGGCGCGATGGGAGAGACACACTGGCGCGATGGGAGAGACACACTGGCGCGATGGGAGAGACACACTGGCGCGATGGGAGAGACACTGACGCGATGGGAGAGACACTGACGCGATGGGAGAGACACTGGCGCGATGGGAGAGACACTGGCGCGATGGGAGAGACACTGGCGCGATGGGAGAGACACTGACGCGATGGGAGAGACACTGGCGCGATGGGAGAGACCCTGGCGCGATGGGAGAGACCCTGGCGCGATGGGAGAGACACTGGCGCGATGGGAGAGACACACTGGCGTGATGGGAGACACACTGGCGCGATGGGAGACACACTGGCGCGATGGGAGACACATTGGCGCGATGGGAGACACACTGGCGCGATGGGAGACACACTGGCGCGATGGGAGGGACACACTGGCGCGATGGGAGGGACACACTGGCGCGATGGGAGGGACACACTGGCGCGATGGGAGGGACACACTGGCGCGATGGGAGGGACACACTGGCGCGATGGGAGACACACTGGCGCGATGGGAGACACACTGGCGCGATGGGAGACACTGGCGCGATGGGAGAGACATTGGCGCGATGGGAGAGACACTGGCGCGATGGGAGAGACACTGGCGCGATGGGAGAGACACTGGCGCGATGGGAGACACACTGGCGCGATGGGAGACACACTGGCGCGATGGGAGACACACTGGCGCGATGGGAGAGACACTGGCGCGATGGGAGAGACACTGGCGCGATGGGAGAGACACTGGCACGATGGGAGAGACACTGGCGCGATGGGAGACACACTGGCGCGATGGGAGACACTGGCGCGATGGGAGACACACTGGCGCGATGGGAGACACACTGGCGCGATGGGAGAGACACTGGCGCGATGGGAGACACACTGGCGCGATGGGAGACACACCGGCGCGATGGGAGACACACTGGCGCAATGGGAGAGACACTGGCGCGATGGGAGAGACATTGGCGCGATGGGAGACACACTGGCGCGATGGGAGACACACTGGCGCGATGGGAGAGACATTGGCGCGATGGGAGACACACTGGCGCGATGGGAGAGATTACCAATATCTGTGCCCAGAGAGGCGACCCACAAAGCGAAAAGAAACGGAAATTCCAGTTTGGGAGAAAGTTCCTTCACCTTAACACGCTACAGCATTTCTTTCACTTGGACGCGTCTCTTTAAGAAGTGTCTGTTGACGTATGTTTTTGCTGGCATTATTCTCTATTCACAGAGCTGGAAGCTGTTTAACCCTCTGTCTGCCTGTCTTCAATGTCAGTGTTTTAATCAAGATCTTACACAAACCATGCGCTGCTTTAAGTCTGCCAACTGCTTTCTCTGTCCACACTTGGCTTTTCTTATGAGATATTTGAGATATTGACATGTTTTAGTTTGCAGACTAACGTGCTAATATTGTGTGTTACTATTACCGTGGGCTGATGACTGGGGGAAATATCGAGTAAAAATTTGACACTGTTGAGTTAATAATGCACGATGAGGATCAATATCTTTAAGGTGCAGGAAAAGGTTGTTGAGTACGATTATTTCACGCAGAAGCAGGGAGAAGCGTGTGGCTTGTGACTAGAGTTAAAGGTGACGATAAAAGATTTACTATCACTTAGTTACTCGCACAAATGTCAAAACCAGAGGAAGTTTGTTTAAAAAGGATGAGGTCCAGCCTCGAGGTTCCAGTTGTGATGGCTTCCGATAGCAGGTCAATTTGAACTTTTCAAAGAACTTCATTTTATTTTGATAGCAGCAGGGAATAAAAAAACCTGCTATTACTTTGTGCAGCTTCGATTAAAAAGACGTGGTCCCATTTGAAATCAATGTGAAGGTCCACAAAGCTCTGTTTTCTTAATCCTGTTCCTGCCAGTCCCAGACTTTGCTGTTACCATTGGCTCCCCTCTTTCATCTGCTAGGATTTCAACCAGCATGAAGAGATTTGGAATAAAAGAGGGTTTCTCTCTGCAAACTCGAGTCACGGCCAACATCAGGGTTGGTTCTGGCAGGAGCTGAGAATAGGCAAGAGCCTTTAGGGATTATTAAATCCTGAGCCCTTTCCAACATCATCACAAGGCCAGTGAGAAGGGCAAGGCGGACCAGCTCGTGGAGAAACGAGGTTGGGGGGGGGTGGGGTGGTGGGGGGAGGTCTCCCTATATGTGGCTGTGGTGCACCAGAGGCAGCTTAAATAAACTGCAAGTGAAACACCCCAGCTTAGAGCTTGGAAGTGGAGGACTGGAGGTCAGCCCCAGACAGACAAAGATGAGGGCTCAAGGCCCAAAGAACAGGATAACGTGATACCTGATCCATGCAAATGGGTGGTCTCACATCGCAGTCCCCATACCCCTAGTGGGCACCAGACAGGTGACAGCTCAGTCCAAAGGCCAGTGCAGATACAAAGGACTCCTTGTGTGGATCAGGATCTGTGAATGCCATTATTAACGCCTGCTTCAGGTATGCATGACTCAGGCCCGGGGTTAAAATACCCTCCAAATTGGTAAAGATTCTAAATATGATGGAATAACGGAAAAAAAAAGGAAAAGTCCCTCCCGTCACAAGTTACAAGAATCCTTTTATTTTTAAGAGACTGTCTCCATTAAAAGCCTGCACCACTGATGCAGCGCCACTGACTGTGGAGCTCTCTCCCTCTCCTTCAATGTGCAGTGGTGTTACAAAGATTTATTTTCTGAAAGCTAAGGCTTTCCATCAGCTATATTCAGTGTTTTCACAGTTGTTTGGAAAGACGCCCGAAGAAAGACCATAAACGCAAAAAGAGAAAAACTGCGGACGCTGGAACTTTGAAACAAAAACAGAAATTGCAGGAAAAACTCAGCAGGTCTGGAAGCATCTGCGGAGAGAGAAAAACAGAGTTAACACTTCAGGTCATTGTAACCTGGAATGTTTTGAGGAAAAGTCACAATGACATAAGGCGCTGAGTTTTATAAGCACACTGGATTTCAAAAATTCCTATTTTCTGTATCATGTTTGGTTAATAATCTAATTTGAGTCCAATGAAATTCAGACTTGAGGCATCTGCAGAATTATTATTTTAGTGTTTCTTCTGGCACCTTTCCAAATAACTGGAAAAAAACACTGAATCTAACTGAGGTGAACCAACCAACCCATTAAACTGTGAAAACCAAAGCTTCATCACAGCCTGTGTGAATTCCTAGCTATGTTAAATCAAGTGATGGTCTGTAATTCCAGACAGGAGCCGATCACGTATATAACAACCCGGCAGTTTTGAGTTTCTTTGATGATTTGGAATGGAACATTTTGGGGCATTCTGCTTGTTTAGTCCCCTTGATTGTGCTGGGATGGGAATAACTGTTAGGAGACTGACAGTACACATCGGGTTTTGAGATTAATGTGGTCAGATAAAAAAAAATTTTAAAACCCAGTAAGAACTAAGGATGAAAGCAAAATACTGCGGATGCTGGAAATCTGAAACACAAACAAAAATAGCTGGAAAAACTCAGCAGGCCTGACAGCATCTGCGGAGAGGAAGATAGAGTTAACGTTTCGAGTCCCTGTGACGAAGGACGTGTTGCTAACTCAATGGCAACAACCAGCAATCATCCTGTAACTGAACTAAACTGGCTAACTGAAGAGTTAGTAAAAGGAGGGGGTCGTCCGTCTCTTCAATAAATGCTAAAACAACAGTTTGAGTTTATTGTAAATGGCTGTTTTGCCTGGCGAGAATGTTGATTTTTAAAATTGATCGTAAGGTTAATGATTTCCGCTGTCTTAAAATTGGGGGGTGCATGAGGGGCCATGAGGGGTCACACAGGTCTCAGAGTATTATGGGGCTGGAAATGACAGAGAGAGAGGGAGGCGCAGGGCTATGGAGGGACTTGTAAACAAGATGAAGCTTTTAAAATCAAGGCGTTGCCAGACTGGGAGATAAGCACGGATAGAGGAACGAGGCTTGGTGCAAGCTGGAACGCAGGGAGCAGGTTTTTGGGTGAGCTGAAGTTAACATGGGTTCAAACAATAGGAGGCTGGCCAGGAAAGCTTTAGAATAGTCGAGTCGGCAAGTGTCAAAGGCATGGCTGGGGGTTAAACGTTTTGGAGCCCTCGTGGATTTTGACCTCAAACTTGCCTCATTGGTGTTCCACCGTTGTCTCTCCTTAGGCAGGGCCGCACATTTGGGTAAACAGTCCATTAGTTTGTTGGGCAAAAACACCTTGATATGATTATTATTTTCTGAAAGAGAAGGAAAGTCATGTTAGGGTTAGTGATGAATGTTGGCTCACAAAACTGCTTGGAAAAGGTGACTTGGGGAGGGAGGCTCTCTCAAAAAACTTCTTGGTTCAACTTAATCCCTTTTTAAAAAAAAAAAAAATTGAAATTTTGTGCTCAAGGGATGAAAGAACTTTCTCTTGTCCTGCCCGGTGTCAGGTAGAGTGGACTCTACCCCCAACTTGTCTTAGAAACAGGAGGATCCACACAGCCCGCACCATTGAGACTCAATCCAGCCACCCTGATTCTGTATTCCTTACTGATCCTGTCAAACTCCGGCCCCAGAGTATGTAGCTGATTCCCAAACAAGAGCGATGAACATCAGCTGCATGGACTGGGTGACAACCGTCGAACTGTAAGAGACTTCCAAGGAGACCTGCGTCTTTTGTGGCCTTGGTGGGTCCATGGACCACATTATATCGGGTGTCTTAGGCTGCTTCAATTTTGTTTGCACATCAGTCCTGCACTCCTGATCTTCGGACACCCGGTGCAGAGAGGGAGGAGGGTCTCCTTCCAAACCTGCTCCAGGGCCCGGCCAACTTGGCCATTTACAGGTCCGGGCAGGGGGCGATCGAGGGGGTCGTCCAGCCTGACTGTCTGCCCCTCGTTCACAGCTGGGTGTCCTTAGAGAGGGAGCACATGGTGTCTGTCGGCACTTTGGAGACCTTCTGTGCCCGTTAGGAACCACGGGGACCAGGGTGCTTTATCAACCCCGATAATTACATTTTAATTTGAGTTTTCTAAGTTTCTTTTGAGATTGTCTCTCTTTTTGCAGTTTCCCTTTAAGGGGCTGCTTTTTAATTTGTCCCTTGGTCTGTTAATTTAGTTTAATTGGTTCCATCAAAATAGTATAAGCTATTAGGTTTTGCTGTGAAAAGCACATTTAACAGGCAGCGGGACTGAACATTCTTTGCATCTCTCTCCCTCTGAATCTGCATTTGACTAGCACCAACAGCGCCTCCTCATTGTTGTCTGTACACCTGTGCCCTTTCTGCTTTGGAATAATTTTACTGATCTGGCTGTTGGAGTTGTTAACAGTGAGAAATGCTGAGGTGGTTTATTTTGGTAAATATAAAAAAACAACCCCCCCCCCCCCCCCCCCCGTGTTATTCTGCCTAATAACTTCCCAGGTTATTTCCCTCACCTAAACACTCTGGCCGTTCACTCTGCACCGAGCATCCTGCCATTAAATTTCATTCCATAACCATTACAGCCAATTTCATTCCAGACTGAAGCACCTGCTGTTACCCTCAGAACGGGAGGGGGGAACGGGAGGGGGGGGGCGGGGGGAACGGGCGGGGGGAACGGGAGGGGGGTTGGGGGGGTCAGGGGGAATGGGAGGGGGGGAACGGGAGGGGGGGGGGGTTAGGAAGGGGCCAGAAGAGGGTGTTGGGGTGGGGGATGGGAGGGGAGGGAACAGGAGGGGGGAGGGAGTAGGAAGTGAGACGGGGAACAGGGGGAATAGCAGGGCCCCCAGCCTATCTGGCAGGGTGACAGACCAGGTGAGTTTCTTTTGCTGCTACTGATCAGCCTGGTGTAGCTGCACGGTTTGGAGGTGTGACTGTGAAGCGAGCATATCTGCGTAATATGTAAAGATGGCTGTGCAATGTGACTGCAGCTGTGTAGCGCACAGATAGCCACTTGCAGCGATCCACAGCAGACGCTGCTGATTTATGCACTGGATTTGCAAACAGAACCAGGGCACACCTAGCACAAGGGTATCAGGTTGTCAGCCTGGCCCCTGCAACTCCAGCTTGGAGAGACAGATCCCTTCCGCACAGAAGGGACCTCTACGGTGAGCTCTATATTTGTGAATGAGGGGGGGCGGGGGCGGGGGGCGGGGGCGGCGGGGGGCGGGGGCGGGGGCGGGCGGGGGGGCGGGGGGCGGGGGCGGGGCGGGGGCGGGGGCGGCGGGGGCGGGGGCGGGGGCGGCGGGGGCGGCGGGGGCGGCGGGGGCGGGGGGCGGGGGGCGGGGGCGGCGGGGGGGGGCGGCGTCACCATAGCACACAGACATGGGAACAGCACTGTCATTGAAAGCTGGATTTGGCAACCTTCCCACACACCCGAGCCCTGACCATCCCAGGACCTTCCTGCATTTCTATAGTGCCTTTCACCAGCTCAGCACATCCAGAAACACCCAAAGTAAGAAACGCAGCAGCAAAGTTGCACGCGGCAAGCTGCCACAAACAGCAACGAGAACAGGCTCAGATACTTGGGGATGTTGTTGAGCAATGAATGCCGGCCCAGCCCAGGGACAACTCGCTGCTTCCCTTCGACACAGAGGCCTTGGGATCTTTTACATCCACCTGAGAGGGCACTCACTTTAACACCTCACATAAGAGATGGCACCTCCAACGGTGCGGCACTCCCTCAGTACTGACCCTCTGACAGTGCGGCACTCCCTCAGTACTGACCCTCTGACAGTGCGGCACTCCCTCAGTACTGACCCTCCGACAGTGCAGCACTCCCTCAGTACTGACCCTCCGACAGTACAGCACTCCCTCAGTACTGACCCTCTGACAGTGCAGCACTCCCTCAGTACTGACCCTCCGACAGTACAGCACTCCCTCAGTACTGACCCTCCGACAGTGCAGCACTCCCTCAGTACTGACCCTCCGACAGTGCGGCACTCCCTCAGTACTGACTCTCTGACAGTGCGGCACTCCCTCAGTACTGACCCTCTGACAGTGCGGCACTCCCTCAGTACTGACCCTCCAACAGTGCAGCACTCCTTCAGTACTGACCCCCTGACAGTGCAGCATTACCTGAGTACTAACCCTCCGACAGTGCAGCACTCCCTCAGTACTGACCCTCCGACAGTGCTGCACTCCCTCATGACTGACCCTCTGACAGTGCGGCACTCCCTCAGTACTGACCCTCTGACAGTGCGGCACTCCCTCAGTACTGACCCTCCGACAGTGCGGCACTCCCTCAGTACTGACCCTCTGATAGTGCGGCACTCCCTCAGTACTGACCCTCCGACAGTGCAGCACTCCCTCAGTACTGACCCTCCGACAGTGCGGCACTCCCTCAGTACTGACCCTCCGACAGTGCAGCACTCCCTCAGTACTGACCCTCCGACAGTGCAGCACTCCCTCGGTACTGACCATCCGACAGTGCGGCACTCCCTCAGTACTGACCCTCCGACAGTGCAGCACTCCCTCAGTACTGACCCTCCGACAGTGCAGCACTCCCTCAGTACTGACCCTCCGACAGTGCAGCACTCCCTCAGTACTGACCCTCTGAGAGTGCAGCACTCCCTCAGTACTGACCCTCTGAGAGTGCAGCGCTCCCTCAGTACTGACCCTCTGACAGTGCGGCGCTCCCTCAGTACTGACCCTCTGACAGTGCAGCACTCCCTCAGTACTGACCCTCCGACAGTGCAGCACTCCCTCAGTACTGACCCTCCGACAGTGCAGCACTCCCTCAGTACTGACCCTCCGACAGTGCGGCACTCCCTCAGTACTGACCCTCCGACAGTGCGGCACTCCCTCAGTACTGACCCTCCGACAGTGCAGCACTCCCTCAGTACTGACCCTCCAACAGTGAGGCACTCCCTCAGCACTGACCCTCTGACAGTGCGGCACTCCCTCAGTACTGACCCTCCGACAGTGCGGCACTCCCTCAGTACTGACCCTCTGACAGTGCGGCACTCCCTCAGTACTGACCCTCTGACAGTGCAGCACTCCCTCAGCACTGACCCTCTGACAGTGCGGCACTCCCTCAGTACTGACCCTCTGACAGTGCGGCACTCCCTCAGTACTGACCCTCCGACAGTGCGGCACTCCCTCAGTACTGACCCTCCGACAGTGCAGCTCTCCCTCAGTACTGACCCTCTGACAGTGCAGCACTCCCTCAGTACTGACCCTCTGACAGTGCGGCACTCCCTCAGTACTGACCCTCTGACAGTGCGGCACTCCCTCAGCATTGACCCTCTGACAGTGCGGCACTCCCTCAGTACTGACCCTCCGACAGTGCAGCTCTCCCTCAGTACTGACCCTCCGACAGTGCGGCACTCCCTCAGTACTGACCCTCCGACAGTGCAGCGCTCCCTCAGTACTGACCCTCCAACAGTGCGGCACTCCCTCAGTACTGACCCTCCGACAGTGCGGCACTCCCTCAGTACTGACCCACCGACAGTGCGGCACTCCCTCAGTACTGACTCTCTGACAGTGCGGCACTCCCTCAGTACTGACCCTCCGACAGTGCGGCACTCCCTCAGTACTGACTCTCTGACAGTGCGACACTCCCTCAGTACTGACCCTCAGACAATGCGGCTCTCCCTCAGTAGTGACCCTGCGACAGTGCGGCACACCCTCAGTACCGACCCTCCGACAGTGTGGCACTCCCTCAGTACTGACCCTCCAACAGTGCGGCACTCCCTCAGCACTGACCCTCTGACAGTGTGGCACTCCCTCAGTACTGACCCTCCAACAGTGCGGCACTCCCTCAGTACTGACCCTCCGACAGTGTGGCACTCCCTCAGTACTGACCCTCCAACAGTGCGGCACTCCCTCAGTACTGACCCTCCGACAGTGCGGCACTCCCTCAGTACTGACCCTCCGACAGTGCGGCACTCCCTCAGTACTGACCCTCCGACAGTGCGGCACTCCCTCAGTACTGACCCTCTGACAGTGCGGCACTCCCTCAGTACTCTACTGGAGTGTCAGTTGAGAACTTTATGTTCAATCCCTGGAGCGGGACTTGAACCCACAATTTCTGATTCGGAGATGAGTGTTACCTCCTGAGCTGATACCTGCAATCCACAATCTTTAATCCCAGAGAGAAATGCACAACACGTCTCCAAAATAGTGCCAGGGCACAGAAAATTCAGGAAGCTTCAAGAGTTAGGATTCTGCTCTGTTACCTTACACTCCCTTCAAGACCCTGGGGAACTTTCGAACCAACTTGACCCAACAGTAAATGTGATAATCTTACCAGGAACCATTTAGATGATATCATTTTCAGTTTTATATCGTCTCCCTCGTCCTCTTTTTCTGTCCAATTCTGACTGTGCCACAATTAACTCTCAGTGAACATCAGGAAGACTGAAGCCATTGCTTTCTGTCCCTGCACAAATTCTATTCCCTAAACACTTACTCTGTCTCTCTCCACCACCAACATCTTGGGCTGGACCAGGTGGTTCACAACATTGGCATCCTATCAGATCCGAAGCTGAATTTCCATACCACATTCGCACAGTCACCACCAACGTCCCCCTCTGTGATGTCACCTCAGCTCAGCCCACAGCCGGGTGTTTGTTACCAGTTATTCCGATGGTTTTGTGGCTGGCCTCCCAGTTTGCACTCTCTGTAAACTGCAGCCTATCCTAAAACCTGCTGTCCCTCTCATCACTCGCACCTAGTCACGTTCACCCACGGCCCCCTGTGTTCACCGACCTCCACTGGCTCCCAGTGCAGCAACACCTCAATTTTAGGATTCTCATCGTCGTTTTCAATCCTTCCATGGTGTCTCTCTTCCTAACTCTGTAACCTCCCACCCAACTATTCAAGATCTCTGTATCCTTTCAATTCTGGCCTCTTGGACATCCTCCAGGGCTCTGGGCCAAACGCTGGGAAATGGGATCAGTGTAGTCAGATCTTTGTTGGCCGGCGCAGACACGGTGGGCTGAATGGCCTGCTTCTGTGCTGCAAACGTCTATTAGTCTATCGTCCACTTCCTTCAGTCCTGCACTGGCCGTTGTACCTTCAGTTGCCAAGGCCTGAAGTTCTGGAATTCACTCCACCTCTCGAAACCGTCTTCTCTGCCCAAATGTTGACTCAGCCTGAGCCCAAGAGATCCTTATGTGGCTTGGTGTCAATTTTTATCTGACCACCGTGGGACATTTTGCCATGTTAAAGGCACGGTATAGTTGCAAAAAGATTGTTGTTATGAAGAATGTCAGCTAGGGTAAGGAACTAAAGGGCAAACGCTGCCCAAGGCAGCACAGCCAGTAAACCTTCTATTCTGGGAAGTCAAAGGCAAACGCGGACAGCACATCAAAGGAGCAGTGACATTCCCTCTCTCTCTCTCCGGTCACCATTACTCTGCTCACAGGATGGGAAAACATGAGGACAGAGTGTGTGGGGCTCAGACACAATACATACAAGTCCCATGCACACAGCAACACTGTCTATTATAAACAAAGTTTAACATTTGGATAAAAACAAAAAAACTGTGGATGCTGGAAATCCAAAACAAAAACAGAATTACCTGGAAAAACTCAGCAGGTCTGGCAGCATCGGCGGAGAAGAAAAGAGTTGATGTTTCGAGTCCTCATGACCCTGCTGAGTTTTTCCAGGTAATTCTGTTTTTGTTTTTTAACATTTGGATCCTCCCCAACTCTGCAAACAAGGCTTGCTTGGGACAGTGCTGGTTAATCCACGGCTTATTCTATTTAGGAAAATTAACATTCATATAAATGCACAACACCATAAAATAAGCAGTGTATATTACCCATCGCTCAGATAACTGGACTTGAAACCTTGCTGCATCAGTTGTTGGATAATAAAGGAGTGATCCCTGTGTTACAGCAATTTCACTGGGAAATCCTCACACCACAGCCAGCTGCAGTGAGTGGCACACAGGCAACTCCAACATCCCTCGACCGGCACTGTCTACAGCCAGAGGACAGGGTCATTCCCAAGCCTAAACACCGCCTCCTGCTGGCTGGTGTGGAGTAGCGAAGGTCCATCTTGGGACCAGGTTATCCATTGCCAGTGATGGCCACCCTCTGGAGATCCAGAGAAGAAATTCGCAATCAAACAGCGGATTTGACTTTATCTGCGGAGCTCAACTTCCTGGTGAAGGGTCTCTTCCAAGCCCGGGTCATCATTCCTTCAACAGCGCATTTGAAAGCTGGAACATGGTCTGACCTGTGAACATCAGCAGAAACCACCAGTACCCTCTGGAACGAGAGACTTGGGACGAGTTCACATGACTGAAACATCCTGGGATGGAATTCATTGCTGATGTGAACCAGAGGAAGATGCCAAAGTACCGAGTCACGGACAGTCACAGAGTTTGCAGTCCTGTCAGAGGATGCACTCGCTCACCAAGAGACAGGGAGCTTCTGGAATTCCCAATCCCATTCGGACTATTGGAAGAAGCGCTGGACAGACATCAGGGATTCTTCAGAAAGGAAGTGAAGAGTGGTTTTAAACTGGAGAGAGAGAGAGAGAGAGAGAGAGACCCTGGATGCTTTCTCCTCTGCTGCCAGGTAGATTGGGTTCCGACAGAGAGGCCTCACAACAGACAAACTGCACCCCGGGCGTGAATGAGGCTAAGGACCAGCACAGACAATCCTGCCTCCAAACTGCAGGACACTCAAAATGAAACGACATCATCTCTGCACAGGTTCCCAGCCTCACCCAGAGGCTCTCTGTGATAGAAAGAGCTGAAACTCCTCGATAAAAATAACCAGCTCCCACCAGATTCAATTAAATGCCAAAGTGAGTCCCCACAAATCAAACAAGCACCGGATACACATGGAGTTACCCACAGCAGACAAAAATCAGGCCGCAGTCTAACTCATAACTTACCCTCCATCCATTACCACGCTATAGAAACTTGTATTTCAATAGGATACTTTCACAAGCACTGGACATCACAGCCAATGAAGTCCTATCTGAACTGTAGTCACTCTTGCAATGTCGAAAACAGGGCAGCCAATTTGCACAGAGCAAGCTCCCAAAAAGAGCAATGTGACAATAACCCAGATCATGTGTTTTTGTGATGATGAGTCAGGGATAAGTACCTGCCAGGACACGAGACAGAGCTGCTGTACGAGTCTTCAAAACAGTGCCGAACAATATCAAATTCCACCCAGGCAGCCAGGTGGAGCTTGCTTTAAAGTCTGATTCGAAAGCAGACACGGCCAGCAGGGCAGCACTCCCCCAGTACTGACCCTCCGACAGTGCGGCACTCCCTCAGCACTGACCCTCCGACAGTGCGGCACTCCCTCAGCACTGACCCTCCGACAGTGCGGCACTCCCTCAGTACTCACTCTCTGACAGTGCGGCACTCCCCCAGTACTGACCCTCCGACAGTGCGGCACTCCCTCAGCACTGACCCTCCGACAGTGCGGCACTCCCTCAGCACTGACCCTCCGACAGTGCGGCACTCCCTCAGTACTCACTCTCTGACAGTGCGGCACTCCCCCAGTACTGACCCTCCGACAGTGCGGCACTCCCTCAGCACTGACCCTCCGACAGTGCGGCACTCCCTCAGTACTCACTCTCTGACAGTGCGGCACTCCCCCAGTACTGACCCTCCGACAGTGCGGCACTCCCTCAGTACTGACCCTCCGACAGTGCGGCACTCCCTCAGTACTGACCCTCTGACAGTGCGGCACTCCCTCAGTACTGACCCTCCGACAGTGCGGCACTCCCTCAGTACTGACCATCTGACAGTGCAGCACTCCCTCAGTACTGACCCTCCGACAGTGCGGCGCTCCCTCAGCACTGACCCTCTGACAGTGCAGCACTCCCTCAGTACTGACCCTCCGACAGTGCGGCACTCCCTCAGTACTGACCCTCCGACAGTGCGGCACTCCCTCAGTACTGACCCTCTGACAGTGCGGCACTCCCTCAGTACTGACCCTCCGACAGTGCGGCACTCCCTCAGCACTGACCCTCCGACAGTGCGGCACTCCCTCAGTACTCACTCTCTGACAGTGCGGCACTCCCTCAGTACTGACCCTCCGACAGTGCGGCACTCCCTCAGCACTGACCCTCCGACAGTGCGGCACTCCCTCAGTACTCACTCTCTGACAGTGCAGCACTCCCTCAGTACTGACCCTCCGACAGTGCGGCACTCCCTCAGCACTGACCCTCTGACAGTGCAGCACTCCCTCAGCACTGACCCTCCGACAGTGCAGCACTCCCTCAGTACTGACCCTCCGACAGTGCAGCACTCCCTCAGTACTGACCCTCCGACAATGCAGCACTCCCTCAGTACTGACCCTCCGACAGTGCGGCACTCCCTCAGCACTGACCCTCCGACAGTGCGGCACTCCCTCAGTACTGACCCTCTGACAGTGCGGCACTCCCTCAGTACTGACCCTCTGACAGTGCGGCACTCCCTCAGCACTGACCCTCCGACAGTGCGGCACTCCCTCAGTACTGACCCTCTGACAGTGCGGCACTCCCTCAGCACTGACCCTCCGACAGTGCGGCACTCCCTCAGTACTGACCCTCTGACAGTGCAGCACTCCCCCAGTACTGACCCTCTGACAGTGCAGCACTCCCTCAGTACTGACCCTCCGACAGTGCGGCACTCCCTCAGTACTCACTCTCTGACAGGGCAGCACTCCCTCAGTACTGACCCTCTGACAGTGCGGCACTCCCTCAGTACTGACCCTCCGACAGTGCGGCACTCCCTCAGTACTGACCCTCTGACAGTGCGGCACTCCCTCAGTACTGACCCTCCGACAGTGCAGCGCTCCCTCAGTACTGACCCTCTGACAGTGCGGCACTCCCTCAGTACTCACTCTCTGACAGGGCAGCACTCCCTCAGTACTGACCCTCTGACAGTGCGGCACTCCCTCAGTACTGACCCTCTGACGCTGCAGCACTCCCTCAGTACTGACCCTCTGACAGGGCAGCACTCCCTCAGTACTGACCCTCTGACAGTGCGGCACTCCCTCAGTACTGACCCTCTGACAGTGCGGCACTCCCTCAGTACTGACCCTCTGACAGTGCGGCACTCCCTCAGTACTGACCCTCTGACAGTGCGGCACTCCCTCAGTACTGACCCTCTGACAGTGCGGCACTCCCTCAGTACTGACCCTCTGACAGTGCGGCACTCCCTCAGTACTGACCCTCCGACAGTGCAGCACTCCCTCAGTACTGACCCTCTGACAGTGCAGCACTCCCTCAGTACTGACCCTATGACAGTGCAGCACTCCCTCAGTACTGACACACCGACCGTGCAGCACTCCCTCAGTACTGACCCTCTGACAGTGCGGCACTCCCTCAGTACTGACCCTCTGACAGTGCGGCACTCCCTCAGTACTGACCCTCTGACAGTGCAGCACTCCCTCAGTACTGACCCTCTGACAGTGCAGCACTCCCTCAGTACTGACACAACCGACCGTGCAGCACTCCCTCAGTACTGACCCTCTGACAGTGCGGCACTCCCTCAGTACTGACCCTCTGACAGTGCAGCACTCCCTCAGTACTGACCCTCCGACAGTGCAGCACTCCCTCAGTACTGACCCTCTGACAGTGCAGTGCTCCCTCAGTACTGACCCCCCGACAGTGCAGCACTCCCTCAGTACTGACCCTCTGACAGTGCAGCACTCCTTCAGTACTGACCCTCTGACAGTGCGGCACTCCCTCAGTACTGACCCTCTGACAGTGCGGCACTCCCTCAGTACTGACACTCTGACAGTGCAGCACTCCCTCAGTACTGACCCTCCGACAGTGCAGCACTCCCTCAGTACTGACCCTCCGACAGTGCAGCACTCCCTCAGTACTGACCCTCTGACAGTGCAGCACTCCCTCAGTACTGACCCTCTGACAGTGTGGTGCTCCCTCAGTACTGACCCTCTGACGCTGCAGCACTCCCTCAGTACTGACCCTCCGACAGTGCAGCACTCCCTCAGCACTGACCCTCCGATAGTGCAGCACTCCCTCAGTACTGACCCTCTGACAGTGCAGCACTCCCTCAGTACTGACCCTCTGACAGTGCAGCACTCCCTCAGTACTGACCCTCCGACAGTGCAGCACTCCCTCAGTACTGACCCTCTGACAGTGCGGCACTCCCTCAGTACTGACCCTCCGACAGTGCAGCACTCCCTCAGTACTGACCCTCCGACAGTGCAGCACTCCCTCAGTACTGACACTCTGACAGTGCAGCACTCCCTCAGTACTGACCCTCTGACAGTGCGGCACTCCCTCAGTACTGACACTCTGACAGTGCGGCACTCCCTCAGTACTGACCCTCTGACAGTGCGGCACTCCCTCAGTACTGACCCTCCGACAGTGCAGCACTCCCTCAGTACTGACCCTCTGACAGTGCAGCACTCCCTCAGTACTGACCCTCTGACAGTGCAGCACTCCCTCAGTACTGACCCTCTGACAGTGCGGCCCTCCCTCAGTACTGACCCTCCGACAGTGCAGCACTCCCTCAGTACTGACCCTCCGACAGTGCAGCACTCCCTCAGTACTGACCCTCTGACAGTGCGGCGCTCCCTCAGTACTGACCCTCTGACAGTGCGGCACTCCCTCAGTACTGCCCCTCCGACAGTGCGGCACTCCCTCAGTACTGACCCTCTGACAGTGCGGTGCTCCCTCAGTACTGACCCTCCGACAGTGCGGCACTCCCTCAGTACTGACCCTCCGACAGTGCAGCACTCCCTCAGTACTGACCCTCCGACAATGCGGCACTCCCTCAGTACTGACCCTCCGACAGTGCGGCACTCCCTCAGTACTGACCCTCCAACAGTGCGGCACTCCCTCAGTACTGACCCTCCGACAGTGCGGCACTCCCTCAGTACTGACCCTCTGACAGTGCAGCACTCCCTCAGTACTGACCCTCCAACAGTGCAGCACTCCCTCAGCACTGACCCTCTGACAGTGCAGCACTCCCTCAGCACTGACCCTCTGACAGTGCGGCACTCCCTCAGTACTGACCCTCCGACAGTGTGGTCCTCAGTACTGACCCTCCGACAGGGCAGCACTCCCTCAGTACTGACCCTCCGACAGTGCAGCACTCCCTCAGCACTGACCCTCCGACAGTGCAGCACTCCCTCAGTACTGACCCTCCGACAGTGCGGCACTCCCTCAGCACTGACCCTCTGACAGTGCAGCACTCCCTCAGTACTGACCCTCCGACAGTGCGGCCCTCCCTCAGCACTGACCCTCTGACAGTGCTGCTCTCCCTCAGCATTGACCCTCTGACAGTGCAGCACTCCCTCAGTACTGACCCTCTGACAGTGCAGCACTCCCTCAGTACTGACCCTCTGACAGTGCAGCACTCCCTCAGTACTGACCATCTGACAATGCAGCACTCCCTCAGTACTGACCCTCCAACAGTGCAGCACTCCCTCAATACTGACCCTCTGACAGTGCAGCACTCCCTCAATACTGACCCTCTGACAGTGTGGCACTCCCTCAGTACTGACCCTCTGACAATGCGGCACTCCCTCAGTACTGACCCTCTGACAGTGCGGTGCTCCCTCAATACTGACCCTCTGACAGTGCGGCACTCCCTCAGTACTGACCCTCCGACAGTGCGGCACTCCCTCAGTACTGACCCTCTGACAGTGCGGCACTCCCTCAGTACTGACCCTCTGACAGTGCTGTGCTCCCTCTTATATACTGGAATGGTGGAGCGATGTTTGAGCTTACGACACTGTTTGAGGTTAGATTAACACCGACAGGGCCACAACAAACATGCCAAGTGAGAAAAAATAGAAAAGTACAGCAGGAACCAGCGTTTACACTAATTATATATGCAAACATCAGGCTGAATATCCAAACTATCAGACAAAGGACAAAGAAGGGACCAGAGGCTCAAATGCTTGCAACAGCAGAGATGGAAATCATGAATAACAACACTGATTATTTCATCCCTGAATCTCTCTCTGATGCCATCCATACACCGAGACAGAAAACATACAGTCTCCAGTCCCACGAATCACCACGATTGCGTGAATGAGATACGAAAGATAAGAAGCAAATTCACATACATAATTAATCACCATGATCTTCACTTTACAGTGAAGCACTTACCACACACAGTACTGTGCACGTGATACAGTGACAGACACGTCCCCACCAGTACTATAACCCAGTGTTACACAGTGACAGACCTGTCCCCACCAGTACTGTACCCCAGTGTTATACAGTGACAGACCTGTCCCCATCTGTCCCGTGTTATACAGTGACAGACCTGTCCCCATCTGTCCCGTGTTATACAGTGACAGACCTGTCCCCAGTGTTATACAGTGACAGACCTGTCCCCAGTGTTATACAGTGACAGACCTGTCCCCACCTGTCCCCAGTGTTATACAGTGACAGACCTGTCCCCACCTGTCCCCAGTGTTATACAGTGACAGACCTGTCCCCACCTGTCCCCAGTGTTATACAGTGACAGACCTGTCCCCACCAGTACTGTACCCCAGTGTTTACATTTCTAAATACTGACTCCAGGCCATAATCCACGTTTCAGGGGACAGAATTTAGTCTTACACTGCCCGTGTTCTTCACCTTTTACCTGGATGCCACTTTAAAAAGTCAGCATTCAGCAACAGATGCTATCCAAATCCCAGCACAAACACCGGCCTCTTAATAACTGAAGCAAACTGTCGACAAAACCTCCCGGACATTCAGACTGTCAATCTGAGGCTCTCAGGAGACATTCCTCATGTTCAGTTTGCTCCTGGGATGTGAGCACCTCTGGCAAGGTGATATTCATTCCCCACTGCCAGAGGCTCGGGAACATTCAGAAGTCGGGATCCTGTGGGTTTGGAGAGGGTGATGCTGTGAAGAGATGTGTGGGCAATGGAAATGCTCTGCGGGTCAGAACAGCTCATCACGGCTGGTCAGTTCCCTAAAGGACACGACATTACCGAACAAATTTGGGTTTTATCACAATCCTGCAACGTTCAAGTCATTAGCCTCCCCCTCCCACAATGTCTTTAATTCCGTTGGCCAACAGCCCACGGTAGGATCTGAACTCAGCCCCTCTGGGTTGCTCAGTTTCAGAGTCACTGTGTTACTGCCACCATCATTTGCTGGAGACAAGGGCACTGAATATGAAGACAATTCTCCCAGTGAGAACAGACCCAGCATGACTGACTAATCAGATTCCTTTCTACTAAAAAGATGAAATAGTGCATTGCTATTTTACATTTTGACTGATAAAATTATTCACGTCCGTCTTCTCACTGAACAAGGCACTTGCTGTCCATCAGCAATGCTCCTTGTGCCTGGCAGGGAATGCCCTGCTACCCTCATCAACACAAGGGTGAGTCGAGCACAGTTGCTTTACAGGCGTCCAGGAACTGATCTGGATCGCAGCACATTGTAACTCCCAGCAGACAGCACATCACTGCAGCAACGGCAATTCAGGGGCTTTTCTGTGTCAGTGCAAATGTGGAACGATTAACAACAATTCCCCCAAATCTAACTACACCTTTTAGACAGACGATTGCTTTTGCCCTCTGACCCCACCACTGGCCCAACCATCACTTAAACACCATGAGACACAGGCAGGAGTATATCCACAACCAATTCCTGGCCACACAAAGATGGAGCAGCGCTGAGGGAGCACCACACTGTCGGAGGGTCAGTGCTAAGGGAGTGCTGCACTGTCAGAGGGTCAGTGCTAAGGGAGTGCCGCACTGTTGTATGGTAAGTGCTGAGGGAGCGCCGCATTGTCAGAGGTGCAGTGCTGAGGGAGTGCCGCACTGTCAGAGGGCAGGCCCAAGGCAACAAATTAGAAAACAGGAATCTGACCCAGATCTCTAGCTCTCAAAAATCATGAAAACAAAGCACAAACAAAGAGCAGAGTCAATGACTGCACGAGCCTCCTTGTTAATGAGTAATATACAGAACCTCGTTTACATTTAAAATGTTTCCAAGCATGACACAACATTAGCGTGAGGAGCAGGGTAGAGGTAGTCTGATGCTCATTAAACAATAAAACAACATATTAGAGTAGCAGGGGACCAGCATGGTACATGGCATCACCTTCACAGACACTCATTAAACAGCTCTGTACATCCCACGGCAGCAGCTACAACAGATGCAACATGAGGCTAACTGCTGTGCTCAGCAAATGGCTAAGTGTACCTTGCGGCACAAAGCTGAGCCAGACACAGCCACAAAACGCGCAGTGGGGTTGTCAGGCCAGGCGATGACCCCCCTGGTCGAATTGCTTGTCAATGCTCAAACAGAGAAGGGCCAATGGAGTGAGCTGTCAGAGGGTGCCTGCTGCTGCAGTGAGAGTCAGCTCCTTTACAAAGGGCAGCTAACTAAAAGGATGGTCAACAAGAAGGAACAGGCACTTTAGTCAGGCCCAAAGCACTTCACAGTCAGTGGAGTCTCGTCACTGTTGTCATCTATAACACTGCAGCCAGATCAAGCAAACAGCACTGAGAGAAGTGAACAAGTGGCGTTTACACAGCATTTTTAACATTGTAGAAAATTCAAAGGGAGCTTGAAAGCAGCAAATTCAGCCAAGAACTGAGAGCAAATCACCTCAGCTGTCACTAGGACAGGGGACCAGGAGAGTGGCCAGAGAGGTCGGTTTTCAGGGGCTTCTTAAAAGGAGGGGGAGAGAGAGAGAGAGAGAGAGAGAGGTGGAAAGATTGAAGTCAGCTAAAGGCACGGCCTCCAATGATGGGGAAGCCATAAGACCAAAGACCAAAGACCAAATGATGCAGGAGCAGACGAAGGCCATTCGGCCCATCGACTCTGCTCCACCATTCGACAATATCATGGCTGATCTGATAATCCTCAACTCCAGCTCCCTGCCTTTTCCCCATTATCCTTGATTCCCTCACTGATTAAAAACCTGTTTCCAAAGGTAATTTTTGAGGGTGGAAGATCACAGCTGGAGGAGCAAATCTGACTGTGGGTGGTATGTTGTACAGGACACCAGGAACATTGCTTTGGAACTTTTACAATCCCCTAAAGGGCAGGCATCATTACATTTATCATATTCCAAAATGCAGCCCCTCCGACAGTGTGGCACTCCCTCAGTACTGACCCTCTGACAGTGCGGCACTCCCTCAGTACTGACCCTCTGACAGTGCAGCACTCCCTCAGTACTGACCCTCCGACAGTGCGGCACTCCCTCAGTACTGAACCTCCGACAGTGCGGCGCTCCCTCAGTACTGACCCTCTGACAGTGCGGCACTCCCTCAGCACTGACCCTCTGACAGTGCGGCACTCCCTCAGCACTGACCCTCTGACAGTGCGGCACTCCCTCAGCACTGACCCTCTGACAGTGCGGCACTCCCTCAGTACTGACCCTCTGACAGTGCGGCACTCCCTCAGCACTGACCCTCTGACAGTGCGACACTCCCTCAGTACTGACCCTCTGACAGTGCGGCACTCCCTCAGTACTGACCCCCTTACACTGTGGTGCTCCCCCACTGCCACAGTGGGAGTGCCTCCCCGAGCCACAGCCGACATGAGCAGCACAAACACAGGAGAAGTGATTAATTGTAAATGATGTCACCAGGACAATGGTAAAATTCAACGTAAACAAGTCCCCATGACTGATGTGAAGTGGGGTGGGCAGGGCCGAGGGGGGAGCGGCCGAGGGGGGAGCGGCCGAGGGGGGAGCGGGCGAGGGGGGAGCGGGCCGAGGGGGGAGCGGGCCGAGGGGGGAGCGGGCGAGGGGGGAGCGGCCGAGGGGGGAGCAGCCGAGGGGGGAGCAGCCGAGGGGGGGAGCGGGCCGAGGGGGGAGCGGGCGAGGGGGGGAGCGGGGCGAGGGGGGGGAGCGGGCGAGGGGGGAGCGGCCGAGGGGGGAGCGGCCGAGGGGGGAGCGGCCGAGGGGGGAGCGGGGGTGGGGAGGGGGTTGGGAGGGGGTTGGGAGCGGGGGAGGGGAGCAGGGGTGGGGAGGGGGTTGGGAGCGGGGG
>NC_054499.1:529653-632429 GCF_017639515.1 Carcharodon carcharias
CTCTCTCCCTCCTTCTCTCTCTATCTCCCTCTCTCCCTCCTTCTCTCTCTATCTCCCTCTCTCCCTCCTTCTCTATCTCCCTCTCTCCCTCCTTCTCTCTCTATCTCCCTCTCTCCCTCCTTCTCTCTCTATCTCCCTTTCTCCCTCCTTCTCTCTCTATCTCCCTCTCTCCCTCCTTCTCTCTCTATCTCCCTCTCTCCCTCCTTCTCTCTCTATCTCCCTCTCTCCCTCCTTCTCTCTCTATCTCCCTCTCTCCCTCCTTCTCTCTCTCCCTCCTTCTCTCCCTCCTTCTCTCTCTCCCTCCTTCTCTCTCTATCTCCCTCTCTCTCTATCTCCCTCTCTCCCTCCTTCTCTCTCTCCCTCCTTCTCTCTCTCCCTCCTTCTCTCTCTCCCTCTCTCCCTCCTTCTCTCTCTCCCTCCTTCTCTCTCTATCTCCCTCTCTCCCTCCTTCTCTCTCTCCCTCCTTCTCTCTCTCCCTCCTTCTCTCTATCTCCCCCTCTCCCTCCTCTCTATCTCCCTCTCTCCCTCCTTCTCTCTCTCCCTCCTTCTCTCTATCTCCCCCTCTCCCTCCTCTCTATCTCCCTCTCTCCCTCCTCCTCTCTATCTCCCTCTCTATCTCCCCCTCTCCCTCCCTCTCTCTATCTCCTTCTCTCCCTCCTTCTCTCTATCTCCCCCTCTCCCTCCTCTCTATCTCCCTCTCTCCCTCCTCCTCTCTATCTCCCCCTCTCCCTCCCTCTATCTCCCTCCTTCTCTCTATCTCCCCCTCTCCCTTCTCTCTATCTCCCTCTCTCCCTCCTTCTCTCTATCTCCCCCTCTCCCTCCTCTCTATCTCCCTCTCTCCCTCCTTCTCTCTCTATCTCCCTCTCTCCCTCCTTCTCTCTCTATCTCCCTCTCTCCCTCCTTCTCTCTCTATCTCCCTCTCTCCCTCCTTCTCTCTCTATCTCCCTCTCTCCCTCCTTCTCTCTCTATCTCCCTCTCTCCCTCCTTCTCTCTCTATCTCCCTCTCTCCCTCCTTCTCTCTCTATCTCCCTCTCTCCCTCCTTCTCTCTCTATCTCCCTCTCTCCCTCCTTTTCTCTCTCCCTCCTTCTCTCCCTCCTTCTCTCTCTCCCTCCTTCTCTCTCTATCTCCCTCTCTCCCTCCTTCTCTCTCTCCCTCCTTCTCTCTCTATCTCCCTCTCTCCCTCCTTCTCTCTCTCCCTCCTTCTCTCTCTCCCTCCTTCTCTCTCTATCTCCCTCTCTCCCTCCTTCTCTCTCTCCCTCCTTCTCTCCCTCCTTCTCTCTCTCCCTCCTTCTCTCTATCTCCCCCTCTCCCTCCTCTCTATCTCCCTCTCTCCCTCCTTCTCTCTCTCCCTCCTTCTCTCTATCTCCCCCTCTCCCTCCTCTCTATCTCCCTCTCTCCCTCCTCCTCTCTATCTCCCTCTCTATCTCCCCCTCTCCCTCCCTCTCTCTATCTCCCTCTCTCCCTCCTTCTCTCTATCTCCCCCTCTCCCTCCTTCTCTCTATCTCCCCCTCTCCCTCCTCTCTATCTCCCTCTCTCCCTCCTCCTCTCTATCTCCCTCTCTATCTCCCCCTCTCCCTCCCTCTCTCTATCTCCCTCTCTCCCTCCTTCTCTCTATCTCCCCCTCTCCCTCCTCTCTATCTCCCTCTCTCCCTCCTTCTCTCTATCTCCCCCTCTCCCTCCTCTCTATCTCCCTCTCTCCCTCCTTCTCTCTATCTCCCCCTCTCCCTCCTCTCTATCTCCCTCTCTCCCTCCCTCTCTCTATCTCCCTCTCTCCCTCCTTCTCTCTATCTCCCCCTCTCCCTCCTCTCTATCTCCCTCTCTCCCTCCTTCTCTCTATCTCCCTCTCCCTCCTTCTCTCTATCTCCCCCTCTCCCTCCTCTCTATCTCCCTCTCTCCCTCCTTCTCTCTATCTCCCCCTCTCCCTCCTCTCTATCTCCCTCTCTCCCTCCCTCTCTCTATCTCCCTCTCTCCCTCCTTCTCTCTATCTCCCTCTCTCCCTCCTTCTCTCTATCTCCCTCTCTCCCTCCTTCTCTCTATCTCCCTCTCTCCCTCCTTCTCTCTATCTCCCTCTCTCCCTCCTTCTCTCTATCTCCCTCTCTCCCTCCTTCTCTCTATCTCCCTCTCTCCCTCCTCTCTATCTCCCTCTCTCCCTCCCTCTCTCTATCTCCCTCTCTCCCTCCTTCTCTCTATCTCCCTCTCTCCCTCCTTCTCTCTATCTCCCTCTCTCCCTCCTTCTCTCTATCTCCCTCTCCCTCCCTCTCTCTATCTCCCTCTCTCCCTCCTTCTCTCTATCTCCCTCTCCCTCCCTCTCTCTATCTCCCTCTCTCCCTCCTTCTCTCTCTCTCCCCCTCTCCCTCCTTCTCTCTATCTCCCTCCCTCTCTCTATCTCCCTCTCCCTCCCTCTCTCTATCTCCCTCTCCCTCCCTCTCTCTATCTCCCTCTCCCTCCCTCTCTCTATCTCCCTCTCTCCCTCCTTCTCTCTCTATCTCTCTCTCTCCCTCCCTCTCTCTATCTCCCTCCTCCTCTCTATCTCCCTCTCTATCTCCCCCTCTCCCTCCCTCTCTCTATCTCCCTCTCTCCCTCCTTCTCTCTCTCTCCCCCTCTCCCTCCTTCTCACCTTCCGGCTTCATGACGGCGGCCATTTTACTTCCGACTCCCATTGGCCCTTGGCCCCGCCCCCAGCTGCGCCCATTGGCCACATCCGCTGCGAGCCTCGCGGCTATTGGCTGGCAGGATGTCTATCAGACCTCTAGCGTGCTCCGATTGGCCCAGGTGAACACCAATGATAATGGGGGCTGAGTTTAGCTTGATTCTGATTGGGTGAGGCTGATGTCATTCCAAGATCCTGACCATTTAGGGAAGAGCGGGCGGAACCAATCAGATCAAGTCATCCTCAGGACCATTTAACCTCAGGACCATTTGCCCTCTGTGCCCTTTACCCTCAGGACCTTTTACCCTCAGGACCTTTTACCCTCGGGACCTTTTATCCTCAGGACCTTTTACCCTCTGTGCCCTTTACCCTCAGGACCTTTTACCCTCAGGACCTTTTACCCTCGGGACCTTTTATCCTCAGGACCTTTTACCCTCTGTGCCCTTTACCCTCAGGACCTTTTACCCTCAGGACCTTTTACCCTCGGGACCTTTTATCCTCAGGACCTTTTACCCTCTGTGCCCTTTACCCTCAGGACCTTTTACCCTCAGGACCTTTTACCCTCTGTGCCCTTTACCCTCAGGACCTTTTACCCTCAGGACCTTTTATCCTCTGGATCTTTTACCCTCAGGACCTTTTACCCTCTGTGCCCTTTACCCTCAGGACCTTTTACCCTCAGGACCTTTTGCCCTCAGGACCTTTTGCCCTCTGTGCCCTTTACCCTCAGGACCTTTTACCCTCAGGACCTTTTACCCTCGGGACCTTTTATCCTCAGGACCTTTTACCCTCTGTGCCCTTTACCCTCAGGACCTTTTACCCTCTGTGCCCTTTACCCTCAGGACCTTTTACCCTCAGGACCTTTTACCCTCTGTGCCCTTTACCCTCAGGACCTTTTACCCTCAGGACCTTTTATCCTCTGGATCTTTTACCCTCAGGACCTTTTACCCTCTGTGCCCTTTACCCTCAGGACCTTTTACCCTCTGTGCCCTTTACCCTCAGGACCTTTTACCCTCAGGACCTTTTACCCTCAGGACCTTTTACCCTCAGGACCTTTTATCCTCTGGATCTTTTACCCTCAGGACCTTTTACCCTCTGTGCCCTTTACCCTCAGGACCTTTTACCCTCAGGACCTTTTACCCTCAGGACCTTTTACCCTCAGGACCTTTTACCCTCTGTGCCCTTTACCCTCAGGACCTTCTACCCTCAGGACCTTTTACCCTCAGGACCTTTTATGCTCAGGACCTTTTACGCTCTGGACCTTTTACCCTCAGGACATTTTACCCTCTGCATTTTACCCTCAGGACCTTTTACCCTCTGTGCCTTTTACCCTCTGTACCTTTTACCCTCTGTACCTTTTACCCTCAGGACCTTTTGCCCTCTGTGCCCTTTACCCTCTGTGCCCTTTTCCCAGAGGACCTTTTACCCTCTGTGCTTTTTACCCTCTGTGCTTTTTACCCTCTGTGCCCTTTACCCTCTGTGATTTTTATTCACAGGACCTTTTACCCTCTGTGATTTTTACCCACAGGACCTTTTGCCCTCTGTGCCCTTTACCCTTTGTGCCCTTTATCCTCTGTGATTTTTACCCACAGGACCTTTTGCCCTCTGTGCCCTTTACCCTCTATGCCCTTTACCCTCTGTGATTTTTACCCTCTGTGATTTTTACCCTCTGTGCCCTTTAACCACAGGACCTTTTACCCTCTGTGCTTTTTACCCTCTGTGCCTTTTACCCACAGGACCTCTTTCCCTCTGTGCCCTTTACTATCTGAGCCTTTTACTCTCAGGACCCTTTACCCTCTGTGCCCTTTACCCTCTGTGCCTTTCACTCTCAGGACCTTTACCCACTGGACCTTTCTGTCGGGACAATATGATAATTTTCATAATGTTATTGGAATTTATTGTAAGGTAGGAATAGTGTGTGTGTGTGTGTGTGTGTGGAGGTGGGGGACTTAATTGAAATACAGACAGCTCGTTTGAAGGCTTTGATGTGTCAAGAAGAGAAGCTAGGTTTGAAATGTTAAATATGTAAACATGTCTGGAATTTTAGAATGTAAAATTTATGAAGAAAATTTGCATTTTTAGGTAAACCAGAGTAATTTGAATTTCAAAAGAGGTGGTGAAATGTTACACTTACCCAGAAGAAGCCAAACAGTGTGTTTATTTTTCCCAAAGCTTATTGATAAAATTGGTACTATGAAACATTTTTATTGTTAGAAAAGTTAGAAAAGGTTAGAAAAGAGTTAAAAAAAAACATATTGGAAGAATGGGATTTACACTAAAAAGGGAGAAACCTGTATAAAGGAAATGAGACTTTGTGTAAGAGGAAGGAATTCTAAGATCTAACAAGTGTGAAAAGCCTCCAGCGTCTAAGCCTCAAGTTGCTGTCTACACGAAGTGAAGTGAAGAAAACTCACTTTGAATTTGACTGTTCAGGATATTGTATTACTTTCCTGGGTTTTTTAAAATCCATGTGTTTCACTGTTGCCTTAAGGGAGGTGTAACTGGGAGTTAGATTAACTAGGGGAGCTAGGAGTTATCATAGTAGTAATTTGTAAAACTAGTTATGTGCTTAAAATCATTTTTTATCAGTAAAGGTTTAATTTAGTTTTGTAAGAAACCTTTTAGACTCAGTGGTCTTATTACTACTGAATTCAAGGCACGCATCTCAAAATAAATACAAACTGTAAACTAGTTGTGGCATTGTTTCACGTTTCCCTCTGGGACTTGAAGATCTCAGCATTTACCAGCTGCTGTGTCATAACAACACCGGGGGCTCTTTGTGGGATAGATTTGACGTTCCTGGATTGGTTTGGAGTTGATGTATCTTAAGGTTACGAGTACGAGACGCACTTTGAATTCAGGAGTTGGTGGGAGGGATTTTATAAAAAGTGGTTAGACTGCAAGTTGGCTTTCGCAGTTGCTAAGACTTGTCTGGGAGTTGGCCAAGTTATAATTTTGTTTGGTTTACAAAAAGGAAATAAAGCTAAGTCAATGGAATTGGCAGATAAGTTCCAATTAGGGTTGCCCACAGGGATAAGCAAATCAGGCATCATTGAAGGTATTGCAAAGCATTTGAAATTGGAAGGAATACCTGAGAGACCAAGTTCTCCGAGGGGTGGTTCATTGGAATGGGCTCACATTCAGTTGCAAATGAAAAACTTGAGCTCGAGGCAGCAGAGAGAAATAAAAGGAAAGAGAAAGGGCATTTCAAAGGGAACAGGCAGAAAGGGAGGAAAGAGAAAAAGAGAGAGAGACAGAGAATTCCGGCTTAAAACGCTGGCAGTTAAAAAAGAGACATCCGGAGGTGAAGAAGGACTTATTTCCAGATCAGAACCCAGTGGGGAGATGAATTTGTACAATCTCTTCCAAAGAGATGTTGAAGCGTTCTTTATTTCATTTGTGAAGATAGCTAAACAGATGAAATGGCCACAGGAAACCTGGACACTGTTGTTACAAACCAGGTTGCTGGGTAGAGCACATGAGGTATATGCTTCATTGTCAGAGTAAAATGTTGGTAAACTATGATGTGGTAAAAAGGCTATTTTGAGGGTCAATGAATTGGTTCCTGAGGCAAACAGGCAGAAATTTAGGAATATGAGAAAAGAACCTGGGCAAACTTATATTGAGTTTGAAAGGGCAAACCAAAGTAATTTTGACTGGTGGATACGGGCATTAAAGATAGAGATGACACTTGCAGCCCTTGGACGTAATTCTTTGAAGAATTTAAAGATTCAATTCGTTCAGTAGTGAGAATTCATGTGGAGGAACAGAGGGTTGAAACGGTAAGACAAGCAGCAGAGATAGCTGATGATTATGAGTTAGTTCATAGAGCCGAACCTTTCTTTCATCACCTTTTTAAATCAGAGGATAGAAAGCGGGAAGGTGAAAGGAAGGTGAGTAGTCAGGGAAGAGAAGGAGTAGGTAGAAATTCACAGGAAGTTTTTCCTCACAGTAAAAAGGAAGGTGCTGAGGGTAGAAGTGACATTTGAAAATTGAGGTGTTTTCGTTGTAATAAAGAGGGGCTCATGAAGTCAGTGTGTTGGAAATTTCAATAAAAACCTGTTGAAATTATTGGGGCACAGAAAAGTTCTGGAAGTCTAACTACTGTGGCTTCTGAGGCTCCGGCACAGGAGAAACCAGTGGTTTGTGTACAGGTAAAACAGGGAGAATCAGTGATCGGTAAAGAAATGGGAATGTGTTCACAATTTACCCAAGAGAATTCTGAGCAGCAGGTGGCAGAATGTCTAAAGATTTTGGGTATGAAGGGGAAGTCTTTCCATGTGTTCAGGGTGGAGTAGGTAAGGATGTTAAAATTTAATGAGACACAGGAAACTTTTACCCTTAGTGCCATTTACCCTCAGGATCATTTACCCTCAGGATTATTTACCCTCTGTGCCATTTACCCTCTGTGCCATTTACCCTCTGTGCCATTTACCCTCAGGATCATTTACTCTATGTGCCACTTACCCTCAGGACCAATTGTTCCTTTGAGTTTATTGTGTTACTCAGATCTGCAAAGCCTCTACTTTCGGAAGGAAGAGATTCATAAGGCTCCGGAGAAGTGGGACAAACTGGATCGATTTCAAAAGACCAGCACAGGCACAAAGGGAAGAATGGCCTCCTTTTAAAGTCCCAAGTTCCATCCCCTAGTCTGTGCTCAGTTGACCAACTTTACCCCTGCAATTGGCCCTCAAGATACCTGGTGAAAATACAGTCAGGAGACCTCGATAAAGCCCCCAGAGTTGAACATTCTGCTGACACACACTGCTGAACAGCACACAGCAAGTATAGCTGCTTGTGAAAGGGCATTTATTTTGACTGGTCTCAAAGAACTAGGCTGCACAGCAAGCCATTCAGCCCATCAGGCCTGTTCTGACTCTGTGAAAAAGCTATTTTTAAAATTTATTCTTTCATTGGATGTGGGCGTCACTGACGAGGTCACCACGTGTTGCCCATCCCTAATTGCCCTTGAGCTGGGTGGTTTGCTACACCAGTTCAGGGGGCAGTTAAGAGTGAACCCCATTGCTGTGGGTCTGGAGTCACGTTTAGCCCAGACCGGGTAAGGATGGCAGATTTCCTTCCCTAAAGGACATTAGTCAACAACCGATGATAGTTTCAGTCTCATTACTCAGATGACCTGTCTTTTCCAGATTTATTAATTGGTGGGATTTAAACGCGTGTGCCCACAGCATTGGCCTGAGTCTCTGGATTACAGGTCCCATTTCTCCCCACCGTATCTCCCCACACCCAGCTACACAGTCCAAACAGCTCTGCACTGTCCCTCACACCCTGTACATTTCTAAACACCGTCTCTCCCCAAACACAGCTACACAGTCCTAACAGCTCTGCACTGTCCCTCACACCCTGTACATTTCTAAACACCGTCTCTCCCCAAACACAGCTACACAGTCCTAACAGCTCTGCACTGTCCCTCACACCCTGTACATTTCTCACCAACCTCCCTCCCCACACGCAGCTACACAGTCCTAACAGCTCTGCACTGTCACTCACATCCTGTACATTTCTCACCACCGTCTCTCCCCACACGCAGCTACACAGTCCTAACAGCTCTGCACTGTCCCTCACATCCTGTACATTTCTTACCAGCGTCTCTGCCCACACGCAGCTACACAGTCCTAACAGCTCTGCACTGTCCCTCACACCCTGTACACTTCTCACCACCATCTCTCCCCACACGTAGCTACACAGTCCTAACAGCTCTGCACTGTCGCTCACACCCTGTACCTTTCACACCACCGTCTCTACCGACACGCAGCTGCACAGTCCTAACAGCTGTGCACTGTCCCTCACACCATGTACATTTCTCACCACTGTCCCCATACACAGCTACACAGTCCTAACAGCTCTGCACTGTCCCTCACACCCTGTACATTTCTCACTACCGTCTCTCCCCACACAAAGCTACACAGTGCTAACAGCTCTGCACTGTCCCTCACCCCCTGTACATTTCTCAGCACCTTCTCTCCCCACACACAGCTACACAGACCTAACAGCCCTGCACTGTCCCTCACAACCTGTACGTTTCTCAGCACCTTCTCTCCCCACACGCAGCTACACAGTCCTAACAGCTCTGCACTGTCCCTCACACCCTGTACCTTTCACCACCGTCTCTACCAACACGCAGCTGCACAGTCCTAACAGCTCTGCACTGTCCCTCACACTCTGTACATTTCTCACCACTGTCTCTCCTCACACACAGCTACATAGTCCCAACAGCTCTGCACTGTCCCTCACACCCTGTACATTTCACACCACTGTCCCCATACACAGTTACACAGTCCTAACAGCTCTGCACTGTCCCTCACACCCTGTACATTTCTCACTACCGTCTATCCCCACACGCAGTTACACAGTCCTAACAGCTCTGCACTGTCCCTCACACCCTGTACATTTCTCACCACTGTCCAAGACACAGCTACACAGTCCTAACAGCTCTGCACTGTCCCTCACACCCTGTACAGTTCTCACCACCATCTCTCCCCACACACAGCTACACAGATAAACAGCTCAGCTCTGTCCCTCACACCCTGTACATTTCTCACCACTGTCTCTCCCCACACAAGGACATAGTCCTAACAGCTCTGCACTGTCCCTCACACCCTGTACATTTATCACCACCGTCTCTCCTGACCTGCAGCTACACAGGCCTACCAGCTCTGCAATTTCCCTCACACCCTGTACATTTCTCACCACCGTCTCTCCCCACACACAGCTACATAGTCCTAACAGCTCTGCACTGTCCCTCACACCCTGCATATTTCTCACCACCGTCTTTCGTCACACACAACTACATAGTCCTAACAGCTCTGCACTGTCCCTCACACCCTGTACATTTCTTACCACCGTCTCTCCTGACCTGCAGCTACACAGTCCTACCAGCTCTGCAATTTCCCTCACACCCTGTACATTTCTCACCACCGTCTCTCACCACACACAGCTACGCAGTCCTAAAGGCTCTGCACTGTCCCTCACACCCTGTACAATTCTCACCACACTCTCTCCCCACACACAGCTACACAGTGCTAACAGCTCTGCACTGTCCCACACACCCTGTACATTTCTCACCACCGTCTCTCCCCACACGCAGCTACACAGTCCTGACAGCTCTGCACTGTCCCTCACACCCTGTACATTTCTCAGCACCTTCTCTCCCCACACACAGCTACACAGTCCAAACAGCTCTGCACTGTCCCTCACACCCTGTACATTTCTCACCACCGTCTCTTCCAACACACAGCTACACAGTCCTAACAGCTCTGCACTGTCGCTCACACCCTGTACATTTGTCACCACCGTCTCTCCCCACACTAAGCTACACAGTCCGAATAGCTCTGATTTGTCCCTCACACCCTGTACATGTCTCACCAACCTCTCTAGCCACAAAAAGCTACACTATCCTAACAGCTCTGCACTGTCGCTCACACCCTCTACATTTCTCACCACCATCTCTCCCCACACACAGCTACATAGTCCTAACAGCTCTGCACTGTCCCTCACACCCTGTACATTTCTCACCACCGTCTCTCCTGAAACGCAGCTACACAGTCCTAACAACTCTGCACTGTCCCTCACACCCTGTACATTTCTCACCACTGACCCCACACACAGCTACACAGTCCTAACAGCTCTGCACTGTCCCTCACATCCTGTACATTTCTC
The DNA here is from genome assembly GCF_017639515.1 of Carcharodon carcharias. Classification (NCBI taxonomy): domain Eukaryota; kingdom Metazoa; phylum Chordata; class Chondrichthyes; order Lamniformes; family Lamnidae; genus Carcharodon; species Carcharodon carcharias. Next base: position 539,982 of record NC_054499.1, read on the forward strand.
ACCACCGTCTCTCCCCACACGCAGTTACACAGTCCTTACAACTCTGCATTGTGCCTCACACCCTATACATTTCTCACCAACCTCTCTCCCAACAAAAAGCTACACTATCCAAACAGCTCTGCACTGTCCCTCACATCCTGTACATTTCTCACCACCGTTTCTCCCCACACGCAGCTACACAGTCCAAAAAGCTCTGCACTGTCCCTCACATCCTGTACATTTCTCACCACCGTCTCTCCCCACACGCAGCTACACAGTCTTAAAAGCTCTGCACTGCCCCTCACACCCTGTACATTTTTCACCACTGTCCAAGATACAGCTACACAGTCCTGACAGCTCTGCACTGTCCCTCACACCCTGTACAGTTCCTCCACCACCATCTCTCCCCACACACAGCTACACAGTTAAACAGCTCAGCTCTGTCCTTCACACCCTGTACATTTCTCAGCACTGTCTCTCCCCACACAACTACATAGTCCTAACAGCTCTGCACAGTCCCTCACACCCTGTACATTTCTCAACACCGTCTCTCCTGACCCGCAGCAACACAGTCCTACCAGCTCTGCAATTTCCCTCACACCCTGTACATTTCTCACCACCGTCTCTCCCCACACACAGCTACATAGTCCTAACAGGTCTGCACTGTCCCTCACACCCTGTACATTTCTCACCACCGTCTCTCCCCACACGCAGCAACACAGTCCTAACAGCTCTGATTTGTCCCTCACACCCTGTACATTTGTCACCACCGTCTCTCCCCACAAAAAGTTACACTATCCTAACAGCTCTGCACTGTCCCTCACACTCTGTACATTTCTCACCACCGTCTCTCCCCACACACAACTACACAGTCCTAACATCTCTGCACTGTCCCTCATATCCTGTACATTTCTCACCACCGTCTCTCCCCACACTAAGCTACACAGTCCGAATAGCTCTGATTTGTCCCTCACACCCTGTACATTTCTCACCACCGTCTCTCCCCACACTTGGTTACACATTCCTAACAGATCTGCACTGTCCCTCACACCCTGTACATTTCTCACCAACCTCTCTAGCCACAAAAAGCTACACTATCCTAACAGCTCTGCACTGTCCCTCACACCCTGTACATTTCTCACCACCGTCTCTCCCCACACACAGCTACACAGTCCTAACAGCTCTGCACTGTCCCTCACATCCTGTACATTTCTAACCACTGTCTCTCCCCACACACAGCTACACAGTCCTAACAGCTCTGCACTGTCCCTCACACCCTGTACATTTCTCACCACCATCTCTCCCCACACACAACTACATAGTCCTAACAGCTCTGCACTGTCCCTCACACCCTGTACATTTCTCATCACCGTCTCTCCTGAAACGCAGCTACACAGTCCGAACAGCTCTGCACTGTCCCTCACACCCTGTACATTTCTCACCACTGACCCCACACACAGCTACACAGACCTAACAGCCCTGCACTGTCCCTCACACCCTGTACATTTCTCACCACCCTCTCTCCCCACACGCAGCTACACAGTCCTAACAGGTCTGCACTGTCCCTCACACCCTGTACATTTCTCACCACCGTCTCTCCCCACACGCAGCAACACAGTCCTAACAGCTCTGATTTGTCCCTCACACCCTGTACATTTGTCACCACCGTCTCTCCCCACAAAAAGTTACACTATCCTAACAGCTCTGCACTGTCCCTCACACTCTGTACATTTCTCACCACCGTCTCTCCCCACACACAACAACACAGTCCTAACATCTCTGCACTGTCCCTCATATCCTGTACATTTCTCACCACCGTCTCTCCCCACACTAAGCTACACAGTCCGAATAGCTCTGATTTGTCCCTCACACCCTGTACATTTCTCACCACCGTCTCTCCCCACACTTGGTTACACATTCCTAACAGATCTGCACTGTCCCTCACACCCTGTACATTTCTCACCAACCTCTCTAGCCACAAAAAGCTACACTATCCTAACAGCTCTGCACTGTCCCTCACACCCTGTACATTTCTCACCACCGTCTCTCCCCACACACAGCTACACAGTCCTAACAGCTCTGCACTGTCCCTCACATCCTGTACATTTCTAACCACTGTCTCTCCCCACACACAGCTACACAGTCCTAACAGCTCTGCACTGTCCCTCACACCCTGTACATTTCTCACCACCATCTCTCCCCACACACAACTACATAGTCCTAACAGCTCTGCACTGTCCCTCACACCCTGTACATTTCTCATCACCGTCTCTCCTGAAACGCAGCTACACAGTCCGAACAGCTCTGCACTGTCCCTCACACCCTGTACATTTCTCACCACTGACCCCACACACAGCTACACAGACCTAACAGCCCTGCACTGTCCCTCACACCCTGTACATTTCTCACCACCCTCTCTCCCCACACGCAGCTACACCGTCCTAACAGGTCTGCACTGTCCCTCACACCCTGTACATTTCTCACCACCGTCTCTCCCCACACGCAGCAACACAGTCCTAACAGCTCTGATTTGTCCCTCACACCCTGTACATTTGTCACCACCGTCTCTCCCCACAAAAAGTTACACTATCCTAACAGCTCTGCACTGTCCCTCACACTCTGTACATTTCTCACCACCGTCTCTCCCCACACACAACAACACAGTCCTAACATCTCTGCACTGTCCCTCACTATCCTGTACATTTCTCACCACCGTCTCTCCCCACACTAAGCTACACAGTCCGAACTAGCTCTGCACTTGTCCCTCACACCCTGTACATTTCTCACCACCGTCTCTCCCAACACTAGGCTACACAGTCCTAACAGCTCTGCACTGTCCCTCACACCCTGTACATTTCTCACCAACCTCTCTAGCCACAAAAAGCTACACAGTCCTAACAGCTCTGCACTGTCCCTCACACTCTGTATATTTCTCACCACTGTCTCTCCCCACACACAGCTACATAGTCCTAACAGCTCTGCACTGTCCCTCACACCCTGTACATTTCTCACCACGGTCTCTCCCCACACGCAGCTACACAGTCCTAACAGGTCTGCACTGTCCCTCACACCCTGTACATTTCTCACCACCCTCTCTCCCCACACGCAGCTAGACAGACCTAACAGCTCTGCACTGTCACTCACACCCTGTACATTTCTCACAACCGTCTCTCCCCACACACAGCTACAGAGTCCTAACAGCTCTGTACTGTCCCACACACCCTGTACATTACTCAACACCGTATCTCCCCATACACAGCTACACAGTCCTGACATCTCTGCACTTTCCCTCACAGCCTGTACATTTCTCACCACCCTCTCTCCCCACACGCAGCTACACAGTCCTAACAGCTCTGCACTGTCCCTCACATCCTGTACATTTCTCACCACCGTCTCTCCCCACACACAGCTACACAGTCCTAACAGCTCTGCATTGTCCCTCACACCCTGTACATTTCTCACCAACCTCTCTAGCCACAAAAAGCTGCACTATCCTAACAGCTCTGCACTGTCCCTCACACCCTGTACATTTCTCACCACCGTCTCTCCCCACACGCAGCAACAAAGTCCTAACAGCTCTGATTTGTCCCTCACACCCTGTACATTTGTCACCACCGTCTCTCCCCACAATAAGTTACACTATCCTAACAGCTCTGCACTGTCCCTCACACCCTATACATTTCTCACCACTGACCCCACACACAGCTACACAGTCCTAACAGCTCTGCACTGTCCCTCACATCCTGTACATTTCTCACCACCGTCTCTCCCCACACACAGCTACACAGTCCTAACAGCTCTGCACTGTCCCTCACACCCTGTACATTTCTCACCAATGTCCCCAAACACAGCTACACAGTCCTAACAGCTCTGCACTGTCCCTCACACCCTATACATTTCTCACCACTGACCCCACACACAGCTACACAGTCCTAACAGCTCTGCACTGTCCCTCACATCCTGTACATTTCTCACCACCGTCTCTCCCCACACACAGCTACACAGTCCTAACAGCTCTGCACTGTCCCTCACACCCTATACATTTCTCACCAACCTCTCTCCCAACAAAAAGCTACACTATCCTAACAGCTCAGCACTGTCCCTCACACCCTGTATATTTCTCACCAGCCTCTCTCCCCACACACAGCTACATAGTCCTAACAGCTCTGCACTGTCCCTCACACCCTGTACATTTCTCACCAGCCTCTCTCCCCACACACAGCTACACAGTCCTAACAGCTCTGCACTGTCCCTCACACTCTGTATATTTCTCACCACTGTCTCTCCCCACACACAGCTACATAGTCCTAACAGCTCTGCACTGTCCCTCACACCCTGTACATTTCTCACCACCGTCTCTCCCCACACGCAGCTACACAGTCCTAACAGGTCTGCACTGTCCCTCACACCCTGTACATTTCTCACCACCGTCTCTCCCCACACGCAGCTAGACAGACCTAACAGCTCTGCACTGTCACTCACACCCTGTACATTTCTCACAACCGTCTCTCCCCACACACAGCTACAGAGTCCTAACAGCTCTGTACTGTCCCACACACCCTGTACATTACTCAACACCGTATCTCCCCATACACAGCTACACAGTCCTGACATCTCTGCACTTTCCCTCACAGCCTGTACATTTCTCACCACCGTCTCTCCCCACACGCAGCAACACAGTCCTAACAGCTCTGATTTGTCCCTCACACCCTGTACATTTGTCACCACCGTCTCTCCCCACAAAAAGTTACACTATCCTAACAGCTCTGTACTGTCCCTCACACTCTGTACATTTCTCACCACTGTCTCTCTCCACACGCAGCTACACAGTCCTAACAGCTCTGATTTGTCCCTCACACCCTGTACATTTGTCACCACCGTCTCTCCCCACAAAAAGTTACACTATCCTAACAGCTCTGCACTGTCCCTCACATCCTGTACATTTCTCACCACCGTCTCTCCCCACACGCAGCAACACAGTCCTAACAGCTCTGATTTGTCCCTCACACCCTGTACATTTGTCACCATCGTCTCTCCCCACAAAAAGTTACACTATCCTAACAGCTCTGCACTGTCCCTCACACCCTGTACATTTCTCACCACCGTCTCTCCCCACACACAGCTACACAGTCCTAACAGCTCTGCACTGTCCCTCACATCCTGTACATTTCTCACCACCGTCTCTCCCCACACACAGCTACACAGTCCTAACAGCTCTGCACTGTCCCTCACATCCTGTACATTTCTCACCACCCTCTCTCCCCACACACAGCTACACAGTCCTAACAGCTCTGCACTGTCCCTCACACCCTGTACATTTCTCACCAACCTCTCCCCACAAAAAGCTACACTATCCTAACAGCTCTGCACTGTCCCTCACATCCTGTACATTTCTCACCACCCTCTGTCCCCACACACAGCTACACAATCCTAACAGCTCTGCACTGTCCCTCACACCCTGTACATTTCTCACCACCGTCTCTCCCCACACGCAGTTACACAGTCCTAACAGCTCTGCACTGTCCCTCACACCCTGTACATTTCTCACCACCGTCTCTCCCCACACGCAGTTACACAGTCCTAACAGCTCTGCATTGTCCCTCACATCCTGTACATTTCTCACCACCGTCTCTCCCCACACGCAGCTACACAGTCCTAACAGCTCTGCACTGTCCCTCACACCCTGTACATTTCTCACCAACCTCTCTTGCCACAAAAAGCTACACTATCCTAACAGTTCTGCACTGTCCCTCACACCCTGTACATTTCTCACCAACCTCTCTTGCCACAAAAAGCTACACTATCCTAACAGTTCTGCACTGTCCCTCACACCATGTACATTTCTCACCACCCTCTCTCCCCACACGCAGCTACACAGTCCTAACAGCTCTGCACTGTCCCTCACATCCTGTACATTTCTCACCACCGTCGCTCCCCACACGCAGCTACACAGTCCTAACAACTCTGCACCGTCCCTCACACCCTGTACATTTCTCACCACCATCTCTCCCCACACACAGCTACACAGTCCTAACAGCTCTGCACTGTCCCTCACACCCTGTACAGTTCTCTCCACCACCTCTCCCCACACACAGCTACACAGTCCTAACAGTTCTGCATTGTCCCTCATGCCCTGTACATTTTTCACCACCTTCTATCCCCACACACAGCGACACAGTCCTAACAGCTCTGCACTGTCCCTCACACCCTGTAACTTTCACACCACCGTCTCTACCGACACGCAGCTGCACAGTCCTAAAATCTCTGCACTGTCCCTCACTCTCTGTGCATTTCACACCACCCTCCCTCCCCACACGCAGCTACACAGTCCTAACAGCTCTGCACTGTCCCTCACATCCTGTACATTTCTCACCACCGTCTCTCCCCACACACAGCTACACAGTCCTAACAGCTCTGCACTGTCCCTCACATCCTGTACATTTCTCACCACCCTCTCTCCCCACACACAGCTACACAGTCCTAACAGCTCTGCACTGTCCCTCACACCCTGTACATTTCTCACCAACCTCTCTGCCCACAAAAAGCTACACTATCCTAACAGCTCTGCACTGTCCCTCACATCCTGTACATTTCTCACCACCGTCTCTCCCCACACGCAGTTACACAGTCCTTACAACTCTGCATTGTGCCTCACACCCTATACATTTCTCACCAACCTCTCTCCCCACACGCAGCTACACAGTCCTAACAGCTCTGCACTGTCCCTCACATCCTGTACATTTCTCACCACCGTTTCTCCCCACACGCAGCTACACAGTCCTAACAGCTCTGCACTGTCCCTCACATCCTGTACATTTCTCACCACCGTCTCTCCCCACACGCAGCTACACAGTCTTAAAAGCTCTGCACTGCCCCTCACACCCTGTACATTTCTCACCACAGTCTCTCCCCACACGCATTTACACAGTCCTATCAGCTCTGCACTGTCCCTCACACCCTGTACATTTCTCACCACCATCTATCCCCACACACAGCTACATAGTCCCAGCAGCTCTGCACTGTCCCTCACACCCTGTACATTTCTCACCACCGTCTCTCCTGAAACGCAGCTACACAGTCCGAACAGCTCTGCACTGTCCCTCACACCCTGTACATTTCTCACCACTGACCCCACACACAGCTACACAGTCCTAACAGCTCTGCACTGTCCCTCACACCCTGTACATTTCCCACCAACCTCTCTAGCCACAAAAAGCTACACTATCCTAACAGCTGTGCACTGTCCCTCACACCCTGTACATTTCTCACCACCGTCTCTCCCCACACACAGCTACACAGTCCTAACAGCTCTGCACTGTCCCTCACATCCTGTACATTTCTCACCACCGTCTCTCCCCACACGCAGCAACAAAGTCCTAACAGCTCTGATTTGTCCCTCACACCCTGTACATTTGTCACCACCGTCTCTCCCCACAATAAGTTACACTATCCTAACAGCTCTGCACCGTCCCTCACACCCTGTACATTTCTCACCACCGTCTCTCCCCACACGCAGCTACACAGTCCTAAAAGCTCTGCACTGTCCCTCACATCCTGTACATTTCTCACCACAGTCTCTCCCCACACGCAGTTACACAGTCCTAACAGCTCTGCATTATCCCTCACTCCCTATACATTTCTCACCAACCTCTCCCCCAACAAAAAGCTACACTATCCTAACAGCTCTGCACTGTCCCTCACACCCTGTACATTTCTCACCACCCTCTCTCCCCACACACAGCTACACAGTCCTAACAGATCTGCACTGTCCCTCACACTCTGTATATTTCTCACCACAGTCTCTCCCCACACGCAGTTACACAGTCCTAACAGCTCTGCATTGTCCCTCACACCCTGTACATTTCTCACCAACCTCTCTCCCAACAAAAAGCTACACTATCCTAACAGCTCTGCACTGTCCCTCACATCCTGTACATTTCTCACCACCGTCTCTCCCCACACGCAGCTGCACAGTCCTAACAGCTCTGCACTGTCCCTCACACCCTGTACATTTCTCACCACACTCTCTCCCCACACACAGCTACACAGTCCTAACAGCTCTGCACTGTCCCTCACACCCTGAACATTTCTCACCAATGTCCCCACACACAGCTACACAGTCCAAACAGCTCTGCACTATCCCTCACACCCTGTATATTTCTCACCACCGTATCTCCTCACACGCAGCTAGACAGACCTAACAGCTCTGCACTGTCACTTACACCCTGTACGTTTCTCACCACCATCTCTCCCCACATGCAGCTACACAGTCCTAACAGCTCTGCAATGTCCCTCACACCCTGTACATTTCTCACCACCATGTCTCCCCACACACAGCTATAGAGTCCTAACAGCTCTGCACTGTCCCTCACACCCTATACATTTCTCACCACCTCTTCCCCCATGCACAGCTACACAGTCCTAACAGCTCTGTACTGTCCCTCACACCCTGTACATTACTCAACACCATCTCTCCCCACACACAGCTACACAGTCCTAACATCTCTGCACTTTCCCTCACACCCTGTACATTTCTCACCACCGTCTCTCTCCACACAAAGCTACACAGTCCTAACATCTCTGCACTGTCCCTCACACCCTGTACATTTCTCACCACCGTCTCTCCCCACACACAGCTACACAGTCCCAACAGCTCTGCACCGTCCCTCACACCCTGTACATTTCTCAGCACCTTCTCTCCCCACACGCGGCTACACAGTCCTAACAGCTCTTCACTATCCCTCACACCCTAGACATTTCTCACCACCTCTTCCCCCATACACAGCTACACAGTCCTAACAGCTCTGCACTGTCCCTCACACCCTGTACATTTCTCACCACCGTCTCTCCCCACACGCAGCTAGACAGACCTAACAGCTCTGCACTGTCACTCACACCCTGTACATTTCTCACCACTGACCCCACAAACAGCTACACAGTTCTAACAGCTCTGCACTGTCCCTCACACCCTGTACATTTCTCACAAACCTCTCTCCCCACAAAAAGCTACACTATCCTAACAGCTCTGCACTGTCCCTCACACCCTGTACATTTCTCACCACCCTCCCTCCCCACAAGCAGCTACACAGTCCTAACAGCTCTGCACTGTCCCTCATATCCTGTACATTTCTCACCACCGTCTCTCCCCACACGCAGCAACACAGTCCTAACAGCTCTGATTTGTCCCTCACACCCTGTACATTTGTCACCACCGTCTCTCCCCAAAATAAGTTACACTATCCTAACAGCTCTGCACTGTCCCTCACATCCTGTACATTTCTCACCACCGTCTCTCCCCACACACAGCTACACAGTCCTAACAGCTCTGCACTGTCCCTCACATCCTGTACATTTCTCACCACCGTCTCTCCCCACACTAAGCGACACAGTCCGAATAGCTCTGATTTGTCCCTCACGCCCTGTACATTTCTCACCACCGTCTCTCCCCACACACAGCTACACAGTCATAACAGCTCTGCACTGTCCCTCACACCCTATATATTCCTCACCAACCTCTCTCCCAACAAAAAGCTACACTATCCAAAAAGCTCTGCACTGTCCCTCACACCCTGTACATTTCTCACCACCCTCTCTCCCCACACACAGCTACACAGTCCTAACAGCTCTGCACTGGCCCTCACACCCTGTACATTTCTCACCACAGTCTCTCCCCACACGCAGTTACACAGTCCTAACAGCTCTGCATTGTCCCTCACACCCTGTACATTTCTCACCAACCTCTCTCCCAACAAAAAGCTACACTATCCTAACAGCTCTGCACTGTCCCTCACATCCTGTACATTTCTCACCACCGTCTCTCCCCACATGCAGCTGCACAGTCCTAACAGCTCTGCATTGTCCCTCACACCCTATATATTCCTCACCAACCTCTCTCCCAACAAAAAGCTACACTATCCAAAAAGCTCTGCACTGTCCCTCACACCCTGTACATTTCTCACCACAGTCTCTCCCCACACGCAGTTACACAGTCCTAACAGCTCTGCACTGTCCTTCACACCCTGTACATTTCTCACCACCATCTCTCCCCACACACAGCTACATAGTCCCAGCAGCTCTGCACTGTCCCTCACACCCTGTACATTTCTCACCACCGTCTCTCCTGAAACGCAGCTACACTGTCCGAACAGCTCTGCACTGTCCCTCACACCCTGTACATTTCTCACCACTGACCCCACACACAGCTACACAGTCCTAACAGCTCTGCACTGTCCCTCACACCCTGTACATTTCCCACCAACCTCTCTAGCCACAAAAAGCTACACTATCCTAACAGCTCTGCACTGTCCCTCACACCCTGTACATTTCTCACCACTGACCACACACAGCTACACAGTCCTAACAGCTCTGCACTGTCCCTCACATCCGGTACATTTCTCACCACCGTCTCTCCCCACACACAGCTACACAGTCCTAACAAGCTCTGCACTGTCCCTCACATCCTGTACATTTCTCACCACCGTCTCTCCCCACACGCAGCAACAAAGTCCTAACAGCTCTGATTTGTCCCTCACACCCTGTACATTTGTCACCACCGTCTCTCCCCACAATAAGTTACACTATCCTAACAGCTCTGCACTGTCCCTCACACCCTGTACATTTCTCACCACCGTCTCTCCCCACACGCAGCTACACAGTCCTAACAGCTCTGCACTGTCCCTCACATCCTGTACATTTCTCACCACAGTCTCTCCCCACACGCAGTTACACAGTCCTAACAGCTCTGCATTATCCCTCACACCCTATACATTTCTCACCAACCTCTCTCCCAACAAAAAGCTACACTATCCTAACAGCTCTGCACTGTCCCTCACACCCTGTACATTTCTCACCACTGCCCCCACACACAGCTACACAGTCCTAACAGCTCTGATTTGTCCCTCACACCCTGTACATTTGTCACCACCGTCTCTCCCCACAATAAGTTACACTATCCTAACAGCTCTGCACTGTCCCTCACACCCTGTACATTTCTCACCACTGACCCCACACACAGCTACACAGTCCTAACAGCTCTGCACTGTCCCTCACACCCTGTACATTTCTCACCACCGTCTCTCCCCACACGCAGCTACACAGACCTAACAGCTCTGCACTGTCCCTCACACCCTGTACATTTCTCACCACCATCTCTCCCCACACACAGCTACATAGTCCCAGCAGCTCTGCACTGTCCCTCACACCCTGTACATTTCTCACCACCGTCTCTCCTGAAACGCAGCTACACAGTCCGAACAGCTCCGCACTGTCCCTCACACCCTGTACATTTCTCACCACTGACCCCACACACAGCTACACAGTCCTAACAGCTCTGCACTGTCCCTCACACCCTGTACATTTCTCACCAACCTCTCTGCCCACAAAAAGCTACACTATCCTAACATCTCTGCACTGTCCCTCACGCCCTGTACATTTCTCACCACACTCTCTCCCCACACACAGCTACACAGTCCTAACAGCTCTGCACTGGCCCTCACACCCTGTACATTTCTCACCACTTTCTCCCCACACGCAGTTACACAGTCCTAACAGCTCTGCATTGTCCCTCACACCCTGTACATTTCTCACCAACCTCTCTCCCAACAAAAAGCTACACTATCCTAACAGCTCTGCACTGTCCCTCACATCCTGTACATTTCTCACCACCGGCTCTCCCCACACGCAGCTGCACAGTCCTAACAGCTCTGCATTGTCCATTCACACCCTATATATTTCTCACCAACCTCTCTCCCAACAAAAAGCTACACTATCCAAAAAGCTCTGCACTGTCCCTCACACCCTGTACATTTCTCACCACACTCTCTCCCCACACGCAGCTGCACAGTCCTAACAGCTCTGCACTGTCCCTCACACTCTGTATATTTCTCACCACAGTCTCTCCCCACACACAGCTACATAGTCCTAACAGCTCTGCACTGTCCCTCACACCCTGAACATTTCTCACCAATATCCCCACACACAGCTACACAGTCCAAACAGCTCTGCACTGTCCCTCACACCCTGTATATTTCTCACCACCGTCTCTTCCCACACGCAGCTACACAGTCCTAACAGCTCTGCACTGTCACTCACACCCTGTACGTTTCTCACCACCATCTCTCCCCACATGCAGCTACACAGTCCTAACAGCTCTGCAATGTCCCTCACACCCTGTACATTTCTCACCACCATCTCTCCCCACACACAGCTATAGAGTCCTAACAGCTCTGCACTGTCCCTCACACCCTGTACATTTCTCACCAACCTCTCTTGCCACAAAAAGCTACACTATCCTAACAGTTCTGCACTGTCCCTCACACCCTGTACATTTCTCACCAACCTCTCTTGCCACAAAAAGCTACACTATCCTAACAGTTCTGCACTGTCCCTCACACCATGTACATTTCTCACCACCCTCTCTCCCCACACGCAGCTACACAGTCCTAACAGCTCTGCACTGTCCCTCACATCCTGTACATTTCTCACCACCGTCGCTCCCCACACGCAGCTACACAGTCCTAACAGCTCTGCACCGTCCCTCACACCCTGTACATTTCTCACCACCATCTCTCCCCACACACAGCTACACAGTCCTAACAGCTCTGCACTGTCCCTCACACCCTGTACAGTTCTCTCCACCACCTCTCCCCACACACAGCTACACAGTCCTAACAGTTCTGCATTGTCCCTCATGCCCTGTACATTTTTCACCACCTTCTATCCCCACACACAGCGACACAGTCCTAACAGCTCTGCACTGTCCCTCACACCCTGTAACTTTCACACCACCGTCTCTACCGACACGCAGCTGCACAGTCCTAAAATCTCTGCACTGTCCCTCACTCTCTGTGCATTTCTCACCACCCTCCCTCCCCACACGCAGCTACACAGTCCTAACAGTTCTGCACTGTCCCTCACATCCTGTACATTTCTCACCACCGTCTCTCCCCACAGACAGCTACACAGTCCTAACAGCTCTGCACTGTCCCTCACATCCTGTACATTTCTCACCACCGTCTCTCCCCACACGCAGCAACACAGTCCCAACAGCTCTGATTTGTCCCTCACACCCTGTACATTTGTCACCACCGTCTCTCCCCACAATAAGTTACACTATCCTAACAGCTCTGCACTGTCCCTCACACCCTGTACGTTTCTCATCACCGTCTCTCCCCACACGCAGCTACACAGTCCTAACAGCTCTGCACTGTCCCTCACATCCTGTACATTTCTCACCACTGTCTCTCCCCACACACAGCTACACAGTCCTAACAGCCCTGCACTGTCCCTCACATCCTGTACATTTCTCACCAACGTCTCTCCCCACACCTGGTTACACAGTCCTAACAGCTCTGCACTGTCCCTCACACCCTGTACATTTCTCACCAACCTCTCTAGCCACAAAAAGCTACACTATCCTAACAGCTCTGCACTGTCCCTCACACCCTGTACATTTCTCACCACTGACCCCACACACAGCTACACAGTCCTAACAGCTCTGCATTGTCCCTCACACCCTGTACATTTCTCACCACCGTCTCTCCCACACGCAGCAATACAGTCCTAACAGCTCTGATTTGTCCCTCACACACTGTACATTTGTCACCACCGTCTCTCCCCACAATAAGTTACACTATCCGAACAACTCTGCACTGTCCCACACACCCTGTACATTTCTCACCACCGTCTCTCCCCACACGCAGCTACACAGTCCTAACAGCTCTGCACTGTCCCTCACACCCTGTACATTTCTCACCACCATCTCTCCCCACACAGCTACATAGTCCCAACAGCTCTGCACTGTCCCTCACACCCTGTACATTTCTCACCACTGACCCCACACACAGCTACACAGTCCTAACAGCTCTGCACTGTCCCTCACATCCTGTACATTTCTCACCACCGTCTCTCCCCACACGCAGCAACAAAGTCCTAACAGCTCTGATTTGTCCCTCACACTCTGTACATTTGTCACCACCGTCTCTCCCCACAATAAGTTACACTATCCTAACAGCTCTGCACTGTCCCTCACACCCTGTACATTTCTCACCACCGTCTCTCCCCACACGCAGCTACACAGTCCTAACAGCTCTGCACTGTCCCTCACATCCTGTACATTTCTCACCACCGTCTCTCCCCACACGCAGCTACACAGTCCTAACAGCTCTGCACTGTCCCTCACACCCTGTACATTTCTCACCACCTCTCTCCCACAAAAAGCTACACTAGTCCTAACAGCTCTGCACTGTCCCTCACACCCTATACATTTCTCACCACCGTCTCTCCCCACACACAGCTACACAGTCCTAACAGCTCTGCACTGTCCCTCACACTCTGTACATTTCTCACCACCGTCTCTCCCCACACACAGCTACACAGTCCTAACAGCTCTGCACTGTCCCTCACACCCTGTACATTTCTCACCACTGTCCCCACACACAGCTACACAGTCCTAACAGCTCTGCACTGTCCCTCACACCCTGTACATTTCTCACCACCGTCTCTCCCCACACGCAGCTACACAGTCCTAACAGCTCTGCACTGTCCCTCACACCCTGTACATTTCTCACCACCTCTCTCCCCACACACAGCTACACAGTCCTAACAGCTCTGCACTGTCCCTCACACCCTGTACATTTCTCACCACCGTCTCTCCCCACACACAGCTACACAGTCCTAACAGCTCTGCACTGGCCCTCACACCCTGTACATTTCTCACCACCGTCTCTCCCCAACACAGCTACACAGTCCTAACAGCTCTGCACTGTCCCTCACACCCTGTACATTTCTCACCACCGTCTCTCCCCACACACAGCTACACAGTCCTAACAGCTCTGCACTGTCCCTCACACCCTGTACATTTCTCACCACCGTCTCTCCCCACACACAGCTACACAGTCCTAACATCTCTGCACTGTCCCTCACACCCTGTACATTTCTCACCACCGTCTCTCCCCACACGCAGCTACACAGTCCTAACAGCTCTGCACTGTCCCTCACACCCTGTACATTTCTCACCACCGTCTCTCCCCACACTCAGCTACACAGTCCTAACAGCTCTGCACTGTCCCTCACACCCTGTACATTTCTCACCACCGTCTCTCCCCACACACAGCTACACAGTCCTAACAGCTCTGCACTGTCCCTCACACCCTGTACATTTCTCACCACCGTCTCTCCCCACACACAGCTACACAGTCCTAACAGCTCTGCACTGTCCCTCACACCCTGTACATTTCTCACCACCGTCTCTCCCACACACAGCTACACAGTCCTAACAGCTCTGCACTGTCCCTCACACCCTGTACATTTCTCACCACCGTCTCTCCCCACACACAGCTACACAGTCCTAACAGCTCTGCACTGTCCCTCACACCCTGTACATTTCTCACCACCGTCTCTCCCCACACACAGCTACACAGTCCTAACAGCTCTGCACTGTCCCTCACACCCTGTACATTTCTCACCACCGTCTCTCCCCACACACAGCTACACAGTCCTAACAGCTCTGCACTGTCCCTCACACCCTGTACATTTCTCACCACCGTCTCTCCCCACACACAGCTACACAGTCCTAACAGCTCTGCACTGTCCCTCACACCCTGTACATTTCTCACCACCGTCTCTCCCCACACACAGCTACACAGTCCTAACAGCTCTGCACTGTCCCTCACACCCTGTACATTTCTCACCACCTCTCTCCCCACACACAGCTACACAGTCCTAACAGCTCTGCACTGTCCCTCACACCCTGTACATTTCTCACCACCGTCTCTCCCCACACACAGCTACACAGTCCTAACAGCTCTGCACTGTCCCTCACATCCTGTACATTTCTCACCACCGTCTCTCCCCACACGCAGCTACACAGTCCTAACAGCTCTGCACTGTCCCTCACACCCTGTACATTTCTCACCACCGTCTCTCCCCACACACAGCTACACTAGTCCTAACAGCTCTGCACTGTCCCTCACACCCTGTACATTTCTCACCACCGTCTCTCCCCACACACAGCTACACAGTCCTAACAGCTCTGCACTGTCCCTCACACCCTGTACATTTCTCACCACCGTCTCTCCCACACACAGCTACACAGTCCTAACAGCTCTGCACTGTCCCTCACACCCTGTACATTTCTCACCACCGTCTCTCCCCACACACAGCTACACAGTCCTAACAGCTCTGCACTGTCCCTCACACCCTGTACATTTCTCACCACCTCTCTCCCCACACACAGCTACACAGTCCTAACAGCTCTGCACTGTCCCTCACACCCTGTACATTTCTCACCACCGTCTCTCCCCACACACAGCTACACAGTCCTAACAGCTCTGCACTGTCCCTCACACCCTGTACATTTCTCACCACCGTCTCTCCCCACACACAGCTACACAGTCCTAACAGCTCTGCACTGTCCCTCACACCCTGTACATTTCTCACCACCGTCTCTCCCCACACACAGCTACACAGTCCTAACAGCTCTGCACTGTCCCTCACACCCTGTACATTTCTCACCACCGTCTCTCCCCACACACAGCTACACAGTCCTAACAGCTCTGCACTGTCCCTCACACCCTGTACATTTCTCACCACCGTCTCTCCCCACACACAGCTACACAGTCCTAACAGCTCTGCACTGTCCCTCACACCCTGTACATTTCTCACCACCGTCTCTCCCCACACGCAGCTACACAGTCCTAACAGCTCTGCACTGTCCCTCACACCCTGTACATTTCTCACCACCGTCTCTCCCCACACACAGCTACACTAGTCCTAACAGCTCTGCACTGTCCCTCACACCCTGTACATTTCTCACCACCGTCTCTCCCCACACACAGCTACACAGTCCTAACAGCTCTGCACTGTCCCTCACACCCTGTACATTTCTCACCACCGTCTCTCCCCACACACAGCTACACAGTCCTAACAGCTCTGCACTGTCCCTCACACCCTGTACATTTCTCACCACCCTCTCTCCCCACACACAGCTACACTATCCTAACAGCTCTGCACTGTCCCTCACACCCTGTACATTTCTCACCACCGTCTCTCCCCACACACAGCTACACAGTCCTAACAGCTCTGCACTGTCCCTCACACCCTGTACATTTCTCACCACCGTCTCTCCCACACACAGCTACACAGTCCTAACAGCTCTGCACTGTCCCTCACACCCTGTACATTTCTCACCACCGTCTCTCCCACACACAGCTACACAGTCCTAACAGCTCTGCACTGTCCCTCACACCCTGTACATTTCTCACCACCTCTCTCCCCACACACAGCTACACAGTCCTAACAGCTCTGCACTGTCCCTCACACCCTGTACATTTCTCACCACCGTCTCTCCCACACACAGCTACACAGTCCTAACAGCTCTGCACTGTCCCTCACACCCTGTACATTTCTCACCACCGTCTCTCCCCACACGCAGCTACACAGTCCTAACAGCTCTGCACTGTCCCTCACACCCTGTACATTTCTCACCACCGTCTCTCCCCACACACAGCTACACAGTCCTAACAGCTCTGCACTGTCCCTCACACCCTGTACATTTCTCACCACCGTCTCTCCCCACACACAGCTACACAGTCCTAACAGCTCTGCACTGTCCCTCACACCCTGTACATTTCTCACCACCGTCTCTCCCCACACACAGCTACACAGTCCTAACAGCTCTGCACTGTCCCTCACACCCTGTACATTTCTCACCACCGTCTCTCCCCACACCAGCTACACAGTCCTAACAGCTCTGCACTGTCCCTCACACCCTGTACATTTCTCACCACCGTCTCTCCCCACACACAGCTACACAGTCCTAACAGCTCTGCACTGTCCCTCACACCCTGTACATTTCTCACCACCGTCTCTCCCCACACGCAGCTACACAGTCCTAACAGCTCTGCACTGTCCCTCACACCCTGTACATTTCTCACCACCGTCTCTCCCACACACAGCTACACAGTCCTAACAGCTCTGCACTGTCCCTCACACCCTGTACATTTCTCACCACCTCTCTCCCCACACACAGCTACACAGTCCTAACAGCTCTGCACTGTCCCTCACACCCTGTACATTTCTCACCACCGTCTCTCCCCACACACAGCTACACAGTCCTAACAGCTCTGCACTGTCCCTCACACCCTGTACATTTCTCACCACCGTCTCTCCCCACACACAGCTACACAGTCCTAACAGCTCTGCACTGTCCCTCACACCCTGTACATTTCTCACCACCGTCTCTCCCCACACGCAGCTACACAGTCCTAACAGCTCTGCACTGTCCCTCACACCCTGTACATTTCTCACCACCGTCTCTCCCCACACTCAGCTACACAGTCCTAACAGCTCTGCACTGTCCCTCACACCCTGTACATTTCTCACCACCGTCTCTCCCACACACAGCTACACAGTCCTAACAGCTCTGCACTGTCCCTCACACCCTGTACATTTCTCACCACCGTCTCTCCCCACACACAGCTACACAGTCCTAACAGCTCTGCACTGTCCCTCACACCCTGTACATTTCTCACCACCGTCTCTCCCCACACACAGCTACACAGTCCTAACAGCTCTGCACTGTCCCTCACACCCTGTACATTTCTCACCACCGTCTCTCCCCACACACAGCTACACAGTCCTAACAGCTCTGCACTGTCCCTCACACCCTGTACATTTCTCACCACCTCTCTCCCCACACACAGCTACACAGTCCTAACAGCTCTGCACTGTCCCTCACACCCTGTACATTTCTCACCACCGTCTCTCCCCACACACAGCTACACAGTCCTAACAGCTCTGCACTGTCCCTCACACCCTGTACATTTCTCACCACCGTCTCTCCCCACACTCAGCTACACAGTCCTAACAGCTCTGCACTGTCCCTCACACCCTGTACATTTCTCACCACCGTCTCTCCCCACACACAGCTACACAGTCCTAACAGCTCTGCACTGTCCCTCACATCCTGTACATTTCTCACCACCGTCTCTCCCCACACACAGCTACACAGTCCTAACAGCTCTGCACTGTCCCTCACACCCTGTACATTTCTCACCACCGTCTCTCCCCACACACAGCTACACAGTCCTAACAGCTCTGCACTGTCCCTCACACCCTGTACATTTCTCACCACCGTCTCTCCCACACACAGCTACACAGTCCTAACAGCTCTGCACTGTCCCTCACACCCTGTACATTTCTCACCACCGTCTCTCCCCACACACAGCTACACAGTCCTAACAGCTCTGCACTGTCCCTCACACCCTGTACATTTCTCACCACCTCTCTCCCCACACACAGCTACACAGTCCTAACAGCTCTGCACTGTCCCTCACACCCTGTACATTTCTCACCACCGTCTCTCCCCACACACAGCTACACAGTCCTAACAGCTCTGCACTGTCCCTCACACCCTGTACATTTCTCACCACCGTCTCTCCCCACACACAGCTACACAGTCCTAACAGCTCTGCACTGTCCCTCACACCCTGTACATTTCTCACCACCGTCTCTCCCCACACACAGCTACACAGTCCTAACAGCTCTGCACTGTCCCTCACACCCTGTACATTTCTCACCACCGTCTCTCCCCACACACAGCTACACAGTCCTAACAGCTCTGCACTGTCCCTCACACCCTGTACATTTCTCACCACCGTCTCTCCCCACACACAGCTACACAGTCCTAACAGCTCTGCACTGTCCCTCACACCCTGTACATTTCTCACCACCGTCTCTCCCCACACACAGCTACACAGTCCTAACAGCTCTGCACTGTCCCTCACACCCTGTACATTTCTCACCACCGTCTCTCCCCACACACAGCTACACAGTCCTAACAGCTCTGCACTGTCCCTCACACCCTGTACATTTCTCACCACCGTCTCTCCCCACACACAGCTACACAGTCCTAACAGCTCTGCACTGTCCCTCACACCCTGTACATTTCTCACCACCGTCTCTCCCCACACACAGCTACACAGTCCTAACAGCTCTGCACTGTCCCTCACACCCTGTACATTTCTCACCACCGTCTCTCCCCACACACAGCTACACAGTCCTAACAGCTCTGCACTGTCCCTCACACCCTGTACATTTCTCACCACCGTCTCTCCCCACACACAGCTACACAGTCCTAACAGCTCTGCACTGTCCCTCACACCCTGTACATTTCTCACCACCGTCTCTCCCCACACACAGCTACACAGTCCTAACAGCTCTGCACTGTCCCTCACACCCTGTACATTTCTCACCACCGTCTCTCCCCACACACAGCTACACAGTCCTAACAGCTCTGCACTGTCCCTCACACCCTGTACATTTCTCACCACCGTCTCTCCCCACACACAGCTACACAGTCCTAACAGCTCTGCACTGTCCCTCACACCCTGTACATTTCTCACCACCGTCTCTCCCCACACGCAGCTACACAGTCCTAACAGCTCTGCACTGTCCCTCACACCCTGTACATTTCTCACCACCGTCTCTCCCACACACAGCTACACAGTCCTAACAGCTCTGCACTGTCCCTCACACCCTGTACATTTCTCACCACCGTCTCTCCCCACACACAGCTACACAGTCCTAACAGCTCTGCACTGTCCCTCACACCCTGTACATTTCTCACCACCGTCTCTCCCCACACACAGCTACACAGTCCTAACAGCTCTGCACTGTCCCTCACACCCTGTACATTTCTCACCACCGTCTCTCCCCACACACAGCTACACAGTCCTAACAGCTCTGCACTGTCCCTCACACCCTGTACATTTCTCACCACCGTCTCTCCCCACACACAGCTACACAGTCCTAACAGCTCTGCACTGTCCCTCACACCCTGTACATTTCTCACCACCGTCTCTCCCCACACACAGCTACACAGTCCTAACAGCTCTGCACTGTCCCTCACACCCTGTACATTTCTCACCACCGTCTCTCCCCACACACAGCTACACAGTCCTAACAGCTCTGCACTGTCCCTCACACCCTGTACATTTCTCACCACCTCTCTCCCCACACACAGCTACACAGTCCTAACAGCTCTGCACTGTCCCTCACACCCTGTACATTTCTCACCACCGTCTCTCCCACACACAGCTACACAGTCCTAACAGCTCTGCACTGTCCCTCACACCCTGTACATTTCTCACCACCGTCTCTCCCCACACACAGCTACACAGTCCTAACAGCTCTGCACTGTCCCTCACACCCTGTACATTTCTCACCACCGTCTCTCCCCACACGCAGCTACACAGTCCTAACAGCTCTGCACTGTCCCTCACACCCTGTACATTTCTCACCACCTCTCTCCCCACACACAGCTACACAGTCCTAACAGCTCTGCACTGTCCCTCACACCCTGTACATTTCTCACCACCGTCTCTCCCCACACACAGCTACACAGTCCTAACAGCTCTGCACTGTCCCTCACACCCTGTACATTTCTCACCACCGTCTCTCCCCACACACAGCTACACAGTCCTAACAGCTCTGCACTGTCCCTCACACCCTGTACATTTCTCACCACCTCTCTCCCCACACACAGCTACACAGTCCTAACAGCTCTGCACTGTCCCTCACACCCTGTACATTTCTCACCACCGTCTCTCCCCACACACAGCTACACAGTCCTAACAGCTCTGCACTGTCCCTCACACCCTGTACATTTCTCACCACCGTCTCTCCCCACACGCAGCTACACAGTCCTAACAGCTCTGCACTGTCCCTCACACCCTGTACATTTCTCACCACCGTCTCTCCCCACACACAGCTACACAGTCCTAACAGCTCTGCACTGTCCCTCACACCCTGTACATTTCTCACCACCGTCTCTCCCCACACGCAGCTACACAGTCCTAACAGCTCTGCACTGTCCCTAACACCCTGTACATTTCTCACCACCGTCTCTCCCCACACGCAGCTACACAGTCCTAACAGCTCTGCACTGTCCCTCACACCCTGTACATTTCTCACCACCATCTCTCCCCACACACAGCGACATAGTCCCAACAGCTCTGCACTGTCCCTCACACCCTGTACATTTCTCACCACCGTCTCTCCCCACACACAGCTACACTGTCCTAACAGCTCTGCACTGTCCCTCACTCCCTGTACATTTCTCACCACCGTCTCTCCCCACACACAGCTACACAGTCCTAACAGCTCTGCACTGTCCCTCACACCCTGTACATTTCTCACCACCGTCTCTCCCCACACTCAGCTACACAGTCCTAACAGCTCTGCACTGTCCCTCACACCCTGTACATTTCTCACCACCTCTCTCCCCACACACAGCTACACAGTCCTAACAGCTCTGCACTGTCCCTCACACCCTGTACATTTCTCACCACCGTCTCTCCCCACACACAGCTACACAGTCCTAACAGCTCTGCACTGTCCCTCACACCCTGTACATTTCTCACCACCGTCTCTCCCCACACGCAGCTACACAGTCCTAACAGCTCTGCACTGTCCCTCACACCCTGTACATTTCTCACCACCGTCTCTCCCCACACTCAGCTACACAGTCCTAACAGCTCTGCACTGTCCCTCACACCCTGTACATTTCTCACCACCGTCTCTCCCCACACGCAGCTACACAGTCCTAACAGCTCTGCACTGTCCCTCACACCTGTACATTTCTCACCACCGTCTCTCCCCACACACAGCTACACAGTCCTAACAGCTCTGCACTGTCCCTCACACCCTGTACATTTCTCACCACCGTCTCTCCCCACACACAGCTACACAGTCCTAACAGCTCTGCACTGTCCCTCACACCCTGTACATTTCTCACCACCGTCTCTCCCACACACAGCTACACAGTCCTAACAGCTCTGCACTGTCCCTCACACCCTGTACATTTCTCACCACCGTCTCTCCCCACACACAGCTACACAGTCCTAACAGCTCTGCACTGTCCCTCACACCCTGTACATTTCTCACCAACCTCTCTCCCCACAAAAGCTACACTAGTCCTAACAGCTCTGCACTGTCCCTCACACCCTGTACATTTCTCACCACCGTCTCTCCCCACACACAGCTACACAGTCCTAACAGCTCTGCACTGTCCCTCACACCCTGTACATTTCTCACCACCGTCTCTCCCCACACACAGCTACACAGTCCTAACAGCTCTGCACTGTCCCTCACACCCTGTACATTTCTCACCACCGTCTCTCCCCACACACAGCTACACAGTCCTAACAGCTCTGCACTGTCCCTCACACCCTGTACATTTCTCACCACCGTCTCTCCCCACACACAGCTACACAGTCCTAACAGCTCTGCACTGTCCCTCACACCCTGTACATTTCTCACCACCGTCTCTCCCCACACACAGCTACACAGTCCTAACAGCTCTGCACTGTCCCTCACACCCTGTACATTTCTCACCACCGTCTCTCCCACACACAGCTACACAGTCCTAACAGCTCTGCACTGTCCCTCACACCCTGTACATTTCTCACCACCGTCTCTCCCACACACAGCTACACAGTCCTAACAGCTCTGCACTGTCCCTCACACCCTGTACATTTCTCACCACCTCTCTCCCACACACAGCTACACAGTCCTAACAGCTCTGCACTGTCCCTCACACCCTGTACATTTCTCACCACCGTCTCTCCCCACAACAGCTACACAGTCCTAACAGCTCTGCACTGTCCCTCACACCCTGTACATTTCTCACCACCGTCTCTCCCCACATGCAGCTACACAGTCCTAACAGCTCTGCACTGTCCCTCACACCCTGTACATTTCTCACCACCGTCTCTCCCCACACACAGCTACACAGTCCTAACAGCTCTGCACTGTCCCTCACACCCTGTACATTTCTCACCACCGTCTCTCCCCACACACAGCTACACAGTCCTAACAGCTCTGCACTGTCCCTCACACCCTGTACATTTCTCACCACCTCTCCCCACACACAGCTACACAGTCCTAACAGCTCTGCACTGTCCCTCACACCCTGTACGTTTCTAAACACCGTCTCTCCCCACATGCAGCTACACAGTTCTAACAGCTCTGCACTGTTCTTCACACCCTGTACATTTCTCAACACCGTCTCTCCCCACACACAGCTACACGGTCCTAACAGCTCTGCACTGTCCCTCACACACTGTATATTTCTCACCATCGTCTCTCCCCACACACAACTACACAGTCCTAACACCTCGTCACTGTCCCTCACAACCTGTACATTTCTCACCACCGTCTCTCCGCACACACAGCTACACAGTCCTAACAGCTCTGCACTGTCCCTCACACCCTGTACATTTATCACCACCGTCTCTCCCCACACACAGCTACACAGTCCTAACAGCTCTGCACTGTCCCTCACACCCTGTACATTTCTCACCACCGTCTCTCCCCACACACAGCTACACAGTCCTAACAGCTCTGCACTGTCCCTCACACCCTGTACATTTCTCACCACCTCTCTCCCCACACACAGCTACACAGTCCTAACAGCTCTGCACTGTCCCTCACACCCTGTACATTTCTCACCACCGTCTCTCCCCACACACAGCTACACAGTCCTAACAGCTCTGCACTGTCCCTCACACCCTGTACATTTCTCACCACCGTCTCTCCCCACACACAGCTACACAGTCCTAACAGCTCTGCACTGTCCCTCACACCCTGTACATTTCTCACCACCTCTCTCCCCACACACAGCTACACAGTCCTAACAGCTCTGCACTGTCCCTCACACCCTGTACATTTCTCACCACCGTCTCTCCCACACACAGCTACACAGTCCTAACAGCTCTGCACTGTCCCTCACACCCTGTACATTTCTCACCACCGTCTCTCCCCACACACAGCTACACAGTCCTAACAGCTCTGCACTGTCCCTCACACCCTGTACATTTCTCACCACCGTCTCTCCCCACACACAGCTACACAGTCCTAACAGCTCTGCACTGTCCCTCACACCCTGTACATTTCTCACCACCGTCTCTCCCCACACACAGCTACACAGTCCTAACAGCTCTGCACTGTCCCTCACACCCTGTACATTTCTCACCACCGTCTCTCCCACACACAGCTACACAGTCCTAACAGCTCTGCACTGTCCCTCACACCCTGTACATTTCTCACCACCGTCTCTCCCCACACAGCAGCTACACAGTCCTAACAGCTCTGCACTGTCCCTCACACCCTGTACATTTCTCACCACCGTCTCTCCCCACACACAGCTACACAGTCCTAACAGCTCTGCACTGTCCCTCACACCCTGTACATTTCTCACCACCGTCTCTCCCCACACACAGCTACACAGTCCTAACAGCTCTGCACTGTCCCTCACACCCTGTACATTTCTCACCACCGTCTCTCCCCACACACAGCTACACAGTCCTAACAGCTCTGCACTGTCCCTCACACCCTGTACATTTCTCACCACCGTCTCTCCCCACACACAGCTACACAGTCCTAACAGCTCTGCACTGTCCCTCACACCCTGTACATTTCTCACCACCGTCTCTCCCCACACACAGCTACACAGTCCTAACAGCTCTGCACTGTCCCTCACACCCTGTACATTTCTCACCACCGTCTCTCCCCACACACAGCTACACAGTCCTAACAGCTCTGCACTGTCCCTCACACCCTGTACATTTCTCACCACCGTCTCTCCCCACACACAGCTACACAGTCCTAACAGCTCTGCACTGTCCCTCACACCCTGTACATTTCTCACCAACCTCTCTCCCCACAAAAAGCTACACTATCCTAACAGCTCTGCACTGTCCCTCACACCCTGTACATTTCTCACCACCGTCTCTCCCCACACACAGCTACACAGTCCTAACAGCTCTGCACTGTCCCTCACACCCTGTACATTTCTCACCACCGTCTCTCCCCACACACAGCTACACAGTCCTAACAGCTCTGCACTGTCCCTCACACCCTGTACATTTCTCACCACCGTCTCTCCCACACACAGCTACACAGTCCTAACAGCTCTGCACTGTCCCTCACACCCTGTACATTTCTCACCACCGTCTCTCCCCACACTCAGCTACACAGTCCTAACAGCTCTGCACTGTCCCTCACACCCTGTACATTTCTCACCACCGTCTCTCCCCACACGCAGCTACACAGTCCTAACAGCTCTGCACTGTCCCTCACACCCTGTACATTTCTCACCACCCTCTCTCCCCACACACAGCTACACAGTCCTAACAGCTCTGCACTGTCCCTCACACCCTGTACATTTCTCACCACCGTCTCTCCCCACACACAGCTACACAGTCCTAACAGCTCTGCACTGTCCCTCACATCCTGTACATTTCTCACCACCGTCTCTCCCCACACACAGCTACACAGTCCTAACAGCTCTGCACTGTCCCTCACACCCTGTACATTTCTCACCAACCTCTCTGCCCACAAAAAGCTACACTATCCTAACAGCTCTGCACTGTCCCTCACACCCTGTACATTTCTCACCACCGTCTCTCCCCACACACAGCTACACAGTCCTAACAGCTCTGCACTGTCCCTCACACCCTGTACATTTCTCACCACCGTCTCTCCCCACACGCAGCTACACAGTCCTAACAGCTCTGCACTGTCCCTCACACCCTGTACATTTCTCACCACAGTCTCTCCCCACACACAGCTACACAGTCCTAACAGCTCTGCACTGTCCCTCACACCCTGTACATTTCTCACCACCGTCTCTCCCACACACAGCTACACAGTCCTAACAGCTCTGCACTGTCCCTCACACCCTGTACATTTCTCACCACCGTCTCTCCCCACACACAGCTACACAGTCCTAACAGCTCTGCACTGTCCCTCACACCCTGTACATTTCTCACCACCGTCTCTCCCCACACGCAGCTACACAGTCCTAACAGCTCTGCACTGTCCCTCACACCCTGTACATTTCTCACCACCGTCTCTCCCCACACACAGCTACACAGTCCTAACAGCTCTGCACTGTCCCTCACACCCTGTACATTTCTCACCACCGTCTCTCCCCACACGCAGCTACACAGTCCTAACAGCTCTGCACTGTCCCTCACACCCTGTACATTTCTCACCACCTCTCTCCCCACACACAGCTACACAGTCCTAACAGCTCTGCACTGTCCCTCACACCCTGTACATTTCTCACCACCTCTCTCCCCACACACAGCTACACAGTCCTAACAGCTCTGCACTGTCCCTCACACCCTGTACATTTCTCACCACCGTCTCTCCCCACACACAGCTACACAGTCCTAACAGCTCTGCACTGTCCCTCACACCCTGTACATTTCTCACCACCGTCTCTCCCCACACACAGCTACACAGTCCTAACAGCTCTGCACTGTCCCTCACACCCTGTACATTTCTCACCACCGTCTCTCCCCACACACAGCTACACAGTCCTAACAGCTCTGCACTGTCCCTCACACCCTGTACATTTCTCACCACCGTCTCTCCCCACACACAGCTACACAGTCCTAACAGCTCTGCACTGTCCCTCACACCCTGTACATTTCTCACCACCGTCTCTCCCCACACGCAGCTACACAGTCCTAACAGCTCTGCACTGTCCCTCACACCCTGTACATTTCTCACCACTGACCCCACACACAGCTACACAGTCCTAACAGCTCTGCACTGTCCCTCACACCCTGTACATTTCTCACCACCCTCTCTCCCGACACACAGCTACACAGTCCTAACAGCTCTGCACTGTCCCTCACACCCTGTACATTTCTCACCACCGTCTCTCCCCACACGCAGTTACACAGTCCTAACAGCTCTGCATTGTCCCTCACACCCTGTACATTTCTCACCAACCTCTCTCCCAACAAAAAGCTACACTATCCTAACAGCTCTGCACTGTCCCTCACACCCTGTACATTTCTCACCACCCTCTCTCCCCACACACAGCTACACAGTCCTAACAGCTCTGCACTGTCCCTCACACCCTGTACATTTCTCACCACCGTCTCTCCCCACACGCAGCTGCACAGTCCTAACAGCTCTGCATTGTCCCTCACACCCTGTACATTTCTCACCACCGTCTCTCCCCACACGCAGCTACACAGTCCTAACAGCTCTGCATTGTCCCTCACACCCTGTACATTTCTCACCAACCTCTCTCCCACAAAAAGCTACACTATCCTAACAGCTCTGCACTGTCCCTCACACCCTGTACATTTCTCACCACAGTCTCTCCCCACACGCAGCTACACAGTCCTAACAGCTCTGCACTGTCCCTCACACCCTGTACATTTCTCACCACCGTCTCTCCCCATACACAGCTACACAGTCCTAACAGCTCTGCACTGTCCCTCACACCCTGTACATTTCTCACCACCATCTCTCCCCACACACAGCTACACAGTACTAACAGCTCTGCACTGTCCCTCACACCCTGTACATTTCTCACCACCTGTCTCTCCCCACACGCAGCTACACAGTCCTAACAGCTCTGCACTGTCCCTCACACCCTGTACATTTCTCACCACCGTCTCTCCCCACACACAGCTACACAGTCCTAACAGCTCTGCACTGTCCCTCACACCCTGTACATTTCTCACCACCGTCTCTCCCCACACACAGCTACACAGTCCTAACAGCTCTGCACTGTCCCTCACACCCTGTACATTTCTCACCACCGTCTCTCCCCACACACAGCTACACAGTCCTAACAGCTCTGCACTGTCCCTCACACCCTGTACATTTCTCACCACCGTCTCTCCCCACACACAGCTACACAGTCCTAACAGCTCTGCACTGTCCCTCACACCCTGTACATTTCTCACCACCGTCTCTCCCCACACACAGCTACACAGTCCTAACAGCTCTGCACTGTCCCTCACACCCTGTACATTTCTCACCACCGTCTCTCCCCACACACAGCTACACAGTCCTAACAGCTCTGCACTGTCCCTCACACCCTGTACATTTCTCACCACCGTCTCTCCCCACACACAGCTACACAGTCCTAACAGCTCTGCACTGTCCCTCACACCCTGTACATTTCTCACCACCGTCTCTCCCCACACACAGCTACACAGTCCTAACAGCTCTGCACTGTCCCTCACACCCTGTACATTTCTCACCACCTCTCTCCCCACACACAGCTACACAGTCCTAACAGCTCTGCACTGTCCCTCACACCCTGTACATTTCTCACCACCGTCTCTCCCCACACACAGCTACACAGTCCTAACAGCTCTGCACTGTCCCTCACACCCTGTACATTTCTCACCACTGTCTCCCCACACACAGCTACACAGTCCTAACAGCTCTGCACTGTCCCTCACACCCTGTACATTTCTCACCACCGTCTCTCCCCACACACAGCTACACAGTCCTAACAGCTCTGCACTGTCCCTCACACCCTGTACATTTCTCACCACCGTCTCTCCCCACACACAGCTACACAGTCCTAACAGCTCTGCACTGTCCCTCACACCCTGTACATTTCTCACCACCGTCTCTCCCCACACTCAGCTACACAGTCCTAACAGCTCTGCACTGTCCCTCACACCCTGTACATTTCTCACCACCGTCTCTCCCCACACACAGCTACACAGTCCTAACAGCTCTGCACTGTCCCTCACACCCTGTACATTTCTCACCACCGTCTCTCCCCACACACAGCTACACAGTCCTAACAGCTCTGCACTGTCCCTCACACCCTGTACATTTCTCACCACCGTCTCTCCCACACACAGCTACACAGTCCTAACAGCTCTGCACTGTCCCTCACACCCTGTACATTTCTCACCACCGTCTCTCCCCACACACAGCTACACAGTCCTAACAGCTCTGCACTGTCCCTCACACCCTGTACATTTCTCACCACCGTCTCTCCCACACACAGCTACACAGTCCTAACAGCTCTGCACTGTCCCTCACACCCTGTACATTTCTCACCACCGTCTCTCCCCACACACAGCTACACAGTCCTAACAGCTCTGCACTGTCCCTCACACCCTGTACATTTCTCACCACCTCTCTCCCCACACACAGCTACACAGTCCTAACAGCTCTGCACTGTCCCTCACACCCTGTACATTTCTCACCACCGTCTCTCCCCACACACAGCTACACAGTCCTAACAGCTCTGCACTGTCCCTCACACCTGTACATTTCTCACCACCGTCTCTCCCCACACACAGCTACACAGTCCTAACAGCTCTGCACTGTCCCTCACACCCTGTACATTTCTCACCACCGTCTCTCCCACACACAGCTACACAGTCCTAACAGCTCTGCACTGTCCCTCACACCCTGTACATTTCTCACCACCGTCTCTCCCCACACACAGCTACACAGTCCTAACAGCTCTGCACTGTCCCTCACACCCTGTACATTTCTCACCACCGTCTCTCCCCACACACAGCTACACAGTCCTAACAGCTCTGCACTGTCCCTCACACCCTGTACATTTCTCACCACCGTCTCTCCCCACACACAGCTACACAGTCCTAACAGCTCTGCACTGTCCCTCACACCCTGTACATTTCTCACCACCGTCTCTCCCACACACAGCTACACAGTCCTAACAGCTCTGCACTGTCCCTCACACCCTGTACATTTCTCACCACCGTCTCTCCCCACACACAGCTACACAGTCCTAACAGCTCTGCACTGTCCCTCACACCCTGTACATTTCTCACCACCGTCTCTCCCCACACACAGCTACACAGTCCTAACAGCTCTGCACTGTCCCTCACATCCTGTACATTTCTCACCACCGTCTCTCCCCACACACAGCTACACAGTCCTAACAGCTCTGCACTGTCCCTCACACCCTGTACATTTCTCACCACCGTCTCTCCCCACACACAGCTACACAGTCCTAACAGCTCTGCACTGTCCCTCACACCCTGTACATTTCTCACCACCGTCTCTCCCCACACGCAGCTACACAGTCCTAACAGCTCTGCACTGTCCCTCACACCCTGTACATTTCTCACCACCGTCTCTCCCCACACACAGCTACACAGTCCTAACAGCTCTGCACTGTCCCTCACACCCTGTACATTTCTCACCACCGTCTCTCCCACACACAGCTACACAGTCCTAACAGCTCTGCACTGTCCCTCACACCCTGTACATTTCTCACCACCGTCTCTCCCCACACACAGCTACACAGTCCTAACAGCTCTGCACTGTCCCTCACACCCTGTACATTTCTCACCACCTCTCTCCCCACAAACAGCTACACTAGTCCTAACAGCTCTGCACTGTCCCTCACACCCTGTACATTTCTCACCACCTCTCTCCCCACACACAGCTACACAGTCCTAACAGCTCTGCACTGTCCCTCACACCCTGTACATTTCTCACCACCGTCTCTCCCCACACACAGCTACACAGTCCTAACAGCTCTGCACTGTCCCTCACACCCTGTACATTTCTCACCACCGTCTCTCCCCACACACAGCTACACAGTCCTAACAGCTCTGCACTGTCCCTCACACCCTGTACATTTCTCACCACCGTCTCTCCCACACAGCAGCTACACAGTCCTAACAGCTCTGCACTGTCCCTCACACCCTGTACATTTCTCACCACCGTCTCTCCCCACACGCAGCTACACAGTCCTAACAGCTCTGCACTGTCCCTCACACCCTGTACATTTCTCACCACCGTCTCTCCCCACACACAGCTACACAGTCCTAACAGCTCTGCACTGTCCCTCACACCCTGTACATTTCTCACCACCGTCTCTCCCCACACACAGCTACACAGTCCTAACAGCTCTGCACTGTCCCTCACACCCTGTACATTTCTCACCACCGTCTCTCCCCACACACAGCTACACAGTCCTAACAGCTCTGCACTGTCCCTCACATCCTGTACATTTCTCACCACCGTCTCTCCCCACACACAGCTACACAGTCCTAACAGCTCTGCACTGTCCCTCACACCCTGTACATTTCTCACCACCGTCTCTCCCCACACTAGCTACACAGTCCTAACAGCTCTGCACTGTCCCTCACACCCTGTACATTTCTCACCACCGTCTCTCCCCACACACAGCTACACAGTCCTAACAGCTCTGCACTGTCCCTCACACCCTGTACATTTCTCACCACCGTCTCTCCCCACACTAAGCTACACAGTCCTAACAGCTCTGCACTGTCCCTCACACCCTGTACATTTCTCACCACCGTCTCTCCCCACACACAGCTACACAGTCCTAACAGCTCTGCACTGTCCCTCACACCCTGTACATTTCTCACCACCGTCTCTCCCCACACACAGCTACACAGTCCTAACAGCTCTGCACTGGCCCTCACACCCTGTACATTTCTCACCACCGTCTCTCCCACACACAGCTACACAGTCCTAACAGCTCTGATTTGTCCCTCACACCCTGTACATTTCTCACCACTGACCCCACACACAGCTACACCGTCCTAACAGCCCTGCACTGTCCCTCACACCCTGTACATTTCTCACCAACCTCTCTGCCCACAAAAAGCTACACTATCCTAACAGCTCTGCACTGTCCCTCACACCCTGTACATTTCTCACCACCCTCTCTCCCCACACACAGCTACACAGTCCTAACAGCTCTGCACTGGCCCTCAAACCCTGTACATTTCTCACCACAGTCTCTCCCCACACGCAGTTACACAGTCCTAACAGCTCTGCATTGACCCTCACACCCTGTACATTTCTCACCAACCTCTCTGCCACAAAAAGCTACACTATCCTAACAGCTCTGCACTGTCCCTCACACCCTGTACATTTCTCACCACCCTCTCTCCCCACACACAGCTACACACTTAACAGCTCTGCACTGTCCCTCACATCCTGTACATTTCTCACCACCGTCTCTCCCCACACGCAGCTGCACAGTCCTAACAGCTCTGCATTGTCCCTCACACCCTGTACATTTCTCACCACCGTCTCTCCCCACACGCAGCTACACAGTCCTAACAGCTCTGCATTGTCCCTCACACCCTATATATTTCTCACCAACCTCTCTCCCAACAAAAAGCTACACTATCCAAAAAGCTCTGCACTGTCCCTCACACCCTGTACATTTCTCACCACACTCTCTCCCCACACGCAGCTGCACAGTCCTAACAGCTCTGCACTGTCCCTCACACCCTGTACATTTCTCACCACACTCTCTCCCCACAGGCAGCTACACAGTCCTAACAGCTCTGCACTGTCACTCACACCCTGTACGTTTCTCACCACCATCTCTCCCCACACACAGCTATAGAGTCCTAACAGCTCTGCACTGTCCCTCACACCCTTTACATTTCTCACCACCGTCTCTCCCCACACGCAGCTACACAGTCCTAACAGCTCTGCACTGTCCCTCACATCCTGTACATTTCTCACCACCGTCTCTCCCCACACACAGCTACACAGTCCTAACAACTCTGCACTGTCCCTCACTTCCTGCACATTTCTCACCAACGTCTCTCCCCACACACAGCTACACAGTCCTAACAGCTCTGATTTGTCCCTCACACCCTGTACATTTGTCACCACCGTCTCTCCCCACAATAAGTTACACTATCCTAACAGCTCTGCAATGTCCCTCACACCCTGTACATTTCTCACCACCGTCTCTCCCCACACGCAGCTACACAGTCCTAACAGCTCTGCACTGTCCCTCACATCCTGTACATTTCTCACCACCGTCTCTCCCCACACACAGCTACACAGTCCTAACAGCTCTGCACTGTCCCTCACATCCTGTACATTTCTCACCACCGTCTCTCCCCACACTAAGCTACACAGTCCGAATAGCTCTGATTTGTCCCTCACGCCCTGTACATTTCTCACCACCGTCTCTCCCTACACGTGGTTACACAGTCCTAACAGCTCTGCATTGTCCCTCACACCCTGTACATTTCTCACCAACCTCTCTAGCCACAAAAAGCTACACTATCCTAACAGCTCTGCACTGTCCCTCACACCCTGTACATTTCTCACCACCCTCTCTCCCCACACACAGCTACACAGTCCTAACAGCTCTACACTGTCCCTCACACTCTGTATATTTCTCACCACTGTCTCTCCCCACACACAGCTACATAATCCTAACAGCTCTGCACTGTCCCTCACACCCTGTACATTTCTCACCAATGTCCCCACACACAGCTACACAGTCCTAACAGCTCTGCACTGTCCCTCACACCCTGTACATTTCTCACCACCGTCTCTCCCCACACTCAGTTACACAGTCCTAACAGCTCTGCACTGTCCCTCACACCCTGTACATTTCTCACCACCGTCTCTCCCCACACGCAGCTACACAGTCCTAACAGCTCTGCACTGTCCCTCACACCCTGTACATTTCTCACCAACCTCTCTGCCCACACACAGCTACACAGTCCTAACAGCTCTGCACTGTCCCTCACACCCTGTACATTTCTCACCAACCTCTCTCCCAACAAAAAGCTACACTATCCTAACAGCTCTGCACTGTCCCTCACATCCTGTACATTTCTCACCACAGTCTCTCCCCACACGCAGTTACACAGTCCTAACAGCTCTGCACTGTCCCTCACACCCTGTACATTTCTCACCAACCTCTCTCCCAACAAAAAGCTACACTATCCTAACAGCTCTGCACTGTCCCTCACACCCTGTACATTTCTCACCACCCTCTCTCCCCACACACAGCTACACAGTCCTAATAGCTCTGCACTGTCCCTCACACTCTGTACATTTCTCACCAATGTCCCCACACACAGCTACACAGTCCTTACAGCTCTGCACTGTCCCTCACATCCTGTACATTTCTCACCACCGTCTCTTCCCACACACAGCTACACAGTCCTAACAGCTCTGCACTGGCCCTCACACCCTGTACATTTCTCACCAAGCTCTCTTGCCACAAAAAGCTACACTATCCTAACAGTTCTGCACTGTCCCTCACACCCTGTACATTTCTCACCAACCTCTCTTACCACATAAAGCTACACTATCCTAACAGTTCTGCAATGTCCCTCACACCATGTACATTTCTCACCACCCTCTCTCCCCACACGCAGCTACACAGTCCTAACAACTCTGCACTGTCCCTCACACCCTGTACATTTCTCACCACCATCTCTCCCCACAGGCAGCTACACAGTCCTAACAGATCTGCACTGTCCCTCACACCCTGTACAGTTCTCTCCACCACCTCTCCCCACACAAAGCTACACAGTCCTAACAGCTCTGCATTGTCCCTCACAGCCTGTACATTTTTCACCACCTTCTCTCCCCACACACAGCTACACAGTCCTAACAGCTCTGCACTGTCCCTCACACCCTATAACTTTCACACCACCGTCTCTACTGACACGCAGCTGCACAGTCCTAAAATCTCTGCACTGTCCCTCACTCTCTGTACATTTCTCACCACCGTCTCTCCCCACACACAGCTACACAGTCCTAACAGCTCTGCACTGTCCCTCACATCCTATACATTTCTCACCACCGTCTCTCCCCACACGCAGCAACACAGTCCGAACAGCGCTGCACTGTCCCTCACACCCTGTACATTTGTCACCACCGTCTCTCCCCACAATGAGTTACACTATCCTAACAGCTCTGCACTGTCCCTCACATCCTGTACATTTCTCACCACCGTCTCTCCCCACACACAGCTACACAGTCCTAACAGCTCTGCACTGTCCCTCACATCCTGTACATTTCTCACCACCGTCTCTCCCCACACTAAGCTACACAGTCCGAATAGCTCTGATTTGTCCCTCACACCCTGTACATTTGTCACCACCGTCTCTCCCCACAATAAGTTACACTATCCTAACAGCTCTGCACTGTCCCTCACACCCTGTACATTTCTCACCACCATCTCTCCCCACACGCAGCTACACAGTCCTAACAGCTCTGCACTGTCCCTCACACCCTGTACATTTCTCACCACCATCTCTCCCCACACACAGCTACATAGTCCCAACAGCTCTGCACTGTCCCTCACACCCTGTACATTTCTCACCACCGTCTCTCCTGAAACGCAGCTACACAGTCCGAACAGCTCTGCACTGTCCCTCACACCCTGTACATTTCTCACCAACCTCTCTGCCCACAAAAAGCTACACTATCCTAACAGCTCTGCACTGTCCCTCACACCCTGTACATTTCTCACCACCCTCTCTCCTCACACACAGCTACACAGTCCTAACAGCTCTGCACTGGCCCTCAAACCCTGTACATTTCTCACCACAGTCTCTCCCCACACGCAGTTACACAGTCCTAACAGCTCTGCATTGTCCCTCACACCCTGTACATTTCTCACCAACCTCTCTCCCAACAAAAAGCTACACTATCCTAACAGCTCTGCACTGTCCCTCACACCCTGTACATTTCTCACCACCCTCTCTCCCCACACACAGCTACACACTTAAACAGCTCTGCACTGTCCCTCACATCCTGTACATTTCTCACCACCGTCTCTCCCCACACGCAGCTGCACAGTCCTAACAGCTCTGCATTGTCCCTCACACCCTGTACATTTCTCACCACCGTCTCTCCCCACACGCAGCTACACAGTCCTAACAGCTCTGCATTGTCCCTCACACCCTATATATTTCTCACCAACCTCTCTCTCAACAAAAAGCTACACTATCCAAAAAGCTCTGCACTGTCCCTCACACCCTGTACATTTCTCACCACACTCTCTCCCCACTCGCAGCTGCACAGTCCTAACAGCTCTGCACTGTCCCTCACACCCTGTACATTTCTCACCACCTCTTCCCCCATACACAGCTACACAGTCCTAACAGCTCTGCACTGTCACTCACACCCTGTACGTTTCTCACCACCATCTCTCCCCACACACAGCTATAGAGTCCTAACAGCTCTGCACTGTCCCTCACACTCTGTATATTTCTCACCACTGTCTCTCCCCACACACAGCTACATAGTCCTAACAGCTCTGCACTGTCCATCACACCCTGTACATTTCTCACCAATGTCCCCACACACA
This sequence comes from Carcharodon carcharias, assembly GCF_017639515.1. Taxonomy (NCBI): domain Eukaryota; kingdom Metazoa; phylum Chordata; class Chondrichthyes; order Lamniformes; family Lamnidae; genus Carcharodon; species Carcharodon carcharias. The sequence continues at coordinate 576,898 of NC_054499.1, forward strand.
GCTACACAGTCCTAACAGCTCTGATTTGTCCCTCACACCCTGTACATTTGTCACAACCGTCTCTCCCCACAATAAGTTACACTATCCTAACAGCTCTGCACTGTCCCTCACACCCTGTACATTTCTCACCACCGTCTCTCCCCACACGCAGCTACACAGTCCTAACAGCTCTGCACTGTCCCTCACATCCTGTACATTTCTCACCACCGTCTCTCCCCACACACAGCTACACAGTCCTAACAACTCTGCACTGTCCCTCACTTCCTGCACATTTCTCACCAACGTCTCTCCCCACACACAGCTACACAGTCCTAACAGCTCTGATTTGTCCCTCACACCCTGTACATTTGTCACCACCGTCTCTCCCCACAATAAGTTACACTATCCTAACAGCTCTGCAATGTCCCTCACACCCTGTACATTTCTCACCACCGTCTCTCCCCACACGCAGCTACACAGTCCTAACAGCTCTGCACTGTCCCTCACATCCTGTACATTTCTCACCACCGTCTCTCCCCACACACAGCTACACAGTCCTAACAGCTCTGCACTGTCCCTCACATCCTGTACATTTCTCACCACCGTCTCTCCCCACACTAAGCTACACAGTCCTAACAGCTCTGCATTGTCCCTCACACCCTGTACATTTCTCACCACCGTCTCTCCCACACACAGCTACACAGTCCTAACAGCTCTGCACTGTCCCTCACACCCTGTACATTTCTCACCAACCTCTCTACCCACAAACAGCTACACTATCCTAACAGCTCTGCACTGTCCCTCACACCCTGTACATTTCTCACCACCGTCTCTCCCCACACACAGCTACACAGTCCTAACAGCTCTGCACTGTCCCTCACACCTGTACATTTCTCACCACCGTCTCTCCCACACACAGCTACACAGTCCTAACAGCTCTGCACTGTCCCTCACACCCTATACATTTCTCACCACCTCCTCCCCCACACACAGCTACACAGTCCTAACAGCTCTGCACTGTCCCTCACACCCTGTACATTTGTCACCACCGTCTCTCCCCACAATAAGTTACACTATCCTAACAGCTCTGCACTGTCCCTCACACCCTGTACATTTCTCACCACCGTCTCTCCCCACACGCAGTTACACAGTCCTAACAGCTCTGCACTGTCGCTCACACCCTGTACATTTTTCACCACTGACCCCACACACAGCTACACAGTCCTAACAGCCCTGCACTGTCCCTCACACCCTGTACATTTCTCACCAACCTCTCTGCCCACAAAAAGCTACACTATCCTAACAGCTCTGCACTGTCCCTCACATCCTGTACATTTCTCACCACAGTCTCTCCCCACACACAGCTACACAGTCCTAACAGCTCTGCACTGTCCCTCACATCCTGTACATTTCTCACCACCGTCTCTCCCCACACTAAGCTACACAGTCCGAATAGCTCTGATTTGTCCCTCACACCCTGTACATTTGTCACCACCGTCTCTCCCCACAATAAGTTACACTATCCTAACAGCTCTGCACTGTCCCTCACACCCTGTACATTTCTCACCACCATCTCTCCCCACACGCAGCTACACAGTCCTAACAGCTCTGCACTGTCCCTCACACCCTGTACATTTCTCACCACCATCTCTCCCCACACACAGCTACATAGTCCCAACAGCTCTGCACTGTCCCTCACACCCTGTACATTTCTCACCACCGTCTCTCCTGAAACGCAGCTACACAGTCCGAACAGCTCTGCACTGTCCCTCACACCCTGTACATTTCTCACCAACCTCTCTGCCCACAAAAAGCTACACTATCCTAACAGCTCTGCACTGTCCCTCACACCCTGTACATTTCTCACCACCCTCTCTCCTCACACACAGCCACACAGTCCTAACAGCTCTGCACTGGCCCTCAAACCCTGTACATTTCTCACCACAGTCTCTCCCCACACGCAGTTACACAGTCCTAACAGCTCTGCATTGTCCCTCACACCCTGTACATTTCTCACCAACCTCTCTCCCAACAAAAAGCTACACTATCCTAACAGCTCTGCACTGTCCCTCACACCCTGTACATTTCTCACCACCCTCTCTCCCCACACACAGCTACACACTTAAACAGCTCTGCACTGTCCCTCACATCCTGTACATTTCTCACCACCGTCTCTCCCCACACGCAGCTGCACAGTCCTAACAGCTCTGCATTGTCCCTCACACCCTGTACATTTCTCACCACCGTCTCTCCCCACACGCAGCTACACAGTCCTAACAGCTCTGCAGTGTCCCTCACACCCTATAAATTTCTCACCAACCTCTCTCTCAACAAAAAGCTACACTATCCAAAAAGCTCTGCACTGTCCCTCACACCCTGTACATTTCTCACCACACTCTCTCCCCACACGCAGCTGCACAGTCCTAACAGCTCTGCACTGTCCCTCACACCCTGTACATTTCTCACCACCTCTTCCCCCATACACAGCTACACAGTCCTAACAGCTCTGCACTGTCACTCACACCCTGTACGTTTCTCACCACCATCTCTCCCCACACACAGCTATAGAGTCCTAACAGCTCTGCACTGTCCCTCACACTCTGTATATTTCTCACCACTGTCTCTCCCCACACACAGCTACATAGTCCTAACAGCTCTGCACTGTCCATCACACCCTGTACATTTCTCACCAATGTCCCCACACACAGCTACACAGTCCTAACAGCTCTGATTTGTCCCTCACACCCTGTACATTTGTCACAACCGTCTCTCCCCACAATAAGTTACACTATCCTAACAGCTCTGCACTGTCCCTCACACCCTGTACATTTCTCACCACCGTCTCTCCCCACACGCAGCTACACAGTCCTAACAGCTCTGCACTGTCCCTCACACCCTGTACATTTCTCACCACCGTCTCTCCCCACACACAGCTACACAGTCCTAACAGCTCTGCACTGTCCCTCACACCCTGTACATTTCTCACCACCCTCTCTCCCCACACACAGCTACACAGTCCTAACAGCTCTGCACCGTCCCTCACACCCTGTACATTTGTCACCACCGTCTCTCCCCACAATAAGTTACACTATCCTAACAGCTCTGCAATGTCCCTCACACCCTGTACATTTCTCACCACCGTCTCTCCCCACACGCAGCTACACAGTCCTAACAGCTCTGCACTGTCCCTCACACCCTGTACATTTCTCACCACCGTCTCTCCCCACACACAGCTACACAGTCCTAACAGCTCTGCACTGTCCCTCACATCCTGTACATTTCTCACCACCGTCTCTCCCCACACTAAGCTACACAGTCCTAACAGCTCTGCACTGTCCCTCACACCCTGTACATTTCTCACCACCGTCTCTCCCCACACGAGCTACACAGTCCTAACAGCTCTGCACTGTCCCTCACACCCTGTACATTTCTCACCAACCTCTCTCCCACAATAAGTTACACTATCCTAACAGCTCTGCACTGTCCCTCACACCCTGTACATTTCTCACCACCCTCTCTCCCCACACACAGCTACACAGTCCTAACAGCTCTGCACTGTCCCTCACACCCTGTACATTTCTCACCACCGTCTCTCCGCACACACAGCTACACAGTCCTAACAGCTCTGCACTGTCCCTCACACCCTGTACATTTCTCACCACCGTCTCTCCCCACACACAGCTACACAGTCCTAACAGCTCTGCACTGTCCCTCACACCCTGTACATTTCTCACCACCGTCTCTCCCCACAAAAAGCTACACTATCCTAACAGCTCTGCACTGTCCCTCACACCCTGTACATTTCTCACCACCGTCTCTCCCCACACTAAGCTACACAGTCCTAACAGCTCTGCACTGGCCCTCACACCCTGTACATTTCTCACCACCCGTCTCTCCCCACACTCAGCTACACAGTCCTAACAAGCTCTGCACTGTCCCTCACACCCTGTACAGTTCTCACCACCGTCTCTCCCCACAGCAGCTACACAGTCCTAACAGCTCTGCACTGTCCCTCACACCCTGTACATTTCTCACCACCTCTCTCCCCACACACAGCTACACAGTCCTAACAGCTCTGCACTGTCCCTCACACCCTGTACATTTCTCACCACCTTCTCTCCCCACACACAGCTACACAGTCCTAACAGCTCTGCACTGTCCCTCACACCCTGTACATTTCACACCACCGACTCTACCGACACGCAGCTGCACAGTCCTAAAATCTCTGCACTGTCCCTCACTCTCTGTACATTTCTCACCACCGTCTCTCCGCACACACAGCTACACAGTCCTAACAGCTCTGCACTGTCCCTCACATCCTGTACATTTCTCACCACCGTCTCTCCCCACACACAGCTACACAGTCCTAACAGCTCTGCACTGTCCCTCACACCCTGTACATTTGTCACCACCGTCTCTCCCCACAATGAGTTACACTATCCTAACAGCTCTGCACTGTCCCTCACATCCTGTACATTTCTCACCACCGTCTCTCCCCACACACAGCTACACAGTCCTAACAGCTCTGCACTGTCCCTCACATCCTGTACATTTCTCACCACCGTCTCTCCCCACACTAAGCTACACAGTCCGAATAGCTCTGATTTGTCCCTCACACCCTGTACATTTGTCACCACCGTCTCTCCCCACAATAAGTTACACTATCCTAACAGCTCTGCACTGTCCCTCACACCCTGTACATTTCTCACCACCCTCTCTCCCCACACACAGCTACACAGTCCTAACAGCTCTGCACTGTCCCTCACACCCTGTACATTTCTCACCACCATCTCTCCCCACACACAGCTACACACTCACTAACAGCTCTGCACTGTCCCTCACACCCTGTACATTTCTCACCACCGTCTCTCCCCAAACGCAGCTACACAGTCCGAACAGCTCTGCACTGTCCCTCACACCCTGTACATTTCTCACCACCTCTCTGCCCACAAAAAGCTACACTAGTCCTAACAGCTCTGCACTGTCCCTCACACCCTGTACATTTCTCACCACCTCTCTCCTCACACACAGCTACACAGTCCTAACAGCTCTGCACTGTCCCTCACACCCTGTACATTTCTCACCACAGTCTCTCCCCACACGCAGCTACACAGTCCTAACAGCTCTGCATTGTCCCTCACACCCTGTACATTTCTCACCACCTCTCTCCCACAAAAAGCTACACTAGTCCTAACAGCTCTGCACTGTCCCTCACACCCTGTACATTTCTCACCACCCTCTCTCCCCACACACAGCTACACAGTCCTAACAGCTCTGCACTGTCCCTCACATCCTGTACATTTCTCACCACCGTCTCTCCCCACACACAGCTACACAGTCCTAACAGCTCTGCACTGTCCCTCACACCCTGTACATTTCTCACCACCGTCTCTCCCCACACACAGCTACACAGTCCTAACAGCTCTGCACTGTCCCTCACACCCTGTACATTTCTCACCACCTCTCTCCCACAAAAAGCTACACTATCCTAACAGCTCTGCACTGTCCCTCACACCCTGTACATTTCTCACCACACTCTCTCCCCACACACAGCTACACAGTCCTAACAGCTCTGCACTGTCCCTCACACCCTGTACATTTCTCACCACCGTCTCTCCCCACACACAGCTACACAGTCCTAACAGCTCTGCACTGTCCCTCACACCCTGTACATTTCTCACCACCTCTCTCCCACACACAGCTACACAGTCCTAACAGCTCTGCACTGTCCCTCACACCCTGTACATTTCTCACCACCGTCTCTCCCCACACACAGCTACACAGTCCTAACAGCTCTGCACTGTCCCTCACACCCTGTACATTTCTCACCACCGTCTCTCCCCACACACAGCTACACAGTCCTAACAGCTCTGCACTGTCCCTCACACCCTGTACATTTCTCACCACCGTCTCTCCCCACACACAGCTACACAGTCCTAACAGCTCTGCACTGTCCCTCACACCCTGTACATTTCTCACCACCCTCTCTCCCCACACACAGCTACACAGTCCTAACAGCTCTGCACTGTCCCTCACACCCTGTACATTTCTCACCACCCTCTCTCCCCACACACAGCTACACAGTCCTAACAGCTCTGCACTGTCCCTCACACCCTGTACATTTCTCACCACCGTCTTTTCCAACACACAGCTACACAGTCCTAACAGCTCTGCACTGTCCCTCACACTCTGTATATTTCTCACCACTGTCTCTCCCCACACACAGCTACATAGTCCTAACAGCTCTGCACTGTCCCTCACACTCTGTACATTTCTCACCAATGTCCCCACACACAGCTACACAGTCCTAACAGCTCTGCACTGTCCCTCACACCCTGTACATTTCTCACCACCGTCTCTTCCCACACACAGCTACACAGTCCTAACAGCTCTGCACTGTCCCTCACACCCTGTACATTTCTCACCAAGCTCTCTTGCCACAAAAAGCTACACTATCCTAACAGCTCTGCACTGTCCCTCACATCCTGTACATTTCTCACCACCGTCTCTCCCACACAAAGCTACACTAGTCCTAACAGCTCTGCACTGTCCCTCACACCTGTACATTTCTCACCACCGTCTCTCCCCACACGCAGCTACACAGTCCTAACAGCTCTGCACTGTCCCTCACACCCTGTACATTTCTCACCACCATCTCTCCCACACACAGCTACACAGTCCTAACAGCTCTGCACTGTCCCTCACACCCTGTACATTCTCACCACCGTCCTCTCCCCACACACAGCTACACAGTCCTAACAGCTCTGCACTGTCCCTCACACCCTGTACATTTCTCACCACCGTCTCTCCCACACGCAGCTACACAGTCCTAAAAGCTCTGCACTGTCCCTCACACCCTGTACATTTCTCACCACCGTCTCTCCCACACACAGCTACACAGTCCTAACAGCTCTGCACTGTCCCTCACACCCTGTACATTTCTCACCACCGTCTCTCCCCACACGCAGCTACACAGTCCTAACAGCTCTGCACTGTCCCTCACACCCTGTACATTTCTCACCACCGTCTCTCCCCACAAAAAGCTACACTATCCAAACAGCTCTGCACTGTCCCTCACACCCTGCATATTTCTCACCACCGTCTTTCGTCACACACAGCTACACATTCCTAACAGCTCTGCACTGTCCCTCACAACCTGTAGTTTTGTCACCACCGTCTCTCCACACTCGCAGCTACAGAGTCCTAACAGCTCTGATTTGACCCTCACACCCTGTACATTTCTCACCACCGTCTCTCCCCACAAAAAGCTACACTATCCTAACAGCTCTGCACTGTCCCTCACACCCTGTACATTTCTCACCACCATCTCTCCCCACACACAGCTACACAGTCCTAACAGCTCTGCACTGTCCCTCACACCCTGTACATTTCTCACCACCATCTCTCCCCACACACAGCTACACAGTCCTAACAGCTCTGCACTGTCCCTCACACCCTGTACATTTCTCACCACCATCTCTCCCACACGCAGCTACACAGTCCTAACAGCTCTGCACTGTCCCTCACACCCTGTACATTTCTCACCAACCTCTCTCCCACACACAGCTACACAGTCCTAACACCTCGTCACTGTCCCTCACAACCTGTACATTTCTCACCACCGTCTCTCCTCACACACAGCTACACAGTCCTAACAGCTCTGCACTGTCCCTCACACCCTGTACATTTCTCACCACAGTCTCTCCCCACACGCAGCTACACAGTCCTAACAGCTCTGCACTGTCCCTCACACCCTGTACATTTCTCACCACCTCTTCCCCCACACACAGCTACACAGTCCTAACAGCTCTGCACTGTCCCTCACACCCTGTACATTTCTCACCACCGTCTCTCCCCACACGCAGCTACACAGTCCTAACAGCTCTGCACTGTCCCTCACACCCTGTACATTTCTCACCACCGTCTCTCCCCACACACAGCTACACAGTCCTAACAGCTCTGCACTGGCCCTCACACCCTGTACATTTCTCACCAACGTATCTCCCCACACACAGCTACACAGTCCTAACAGCTCTGCACTGTCCCTCACACCCTGTACATTTCTCAGCACCGTCTCTCCCAGCACACAGCTACACAGTCCTAACAGCTCTGCACTGTCCCTCACACCCTGTACATTTCTCACCACACTCTCTCCCCACACACAGCTACACAGTCCTAACAGCTCTGCACTGTCCCTCACACCCTGTACATTTCTCACCACCGTCTCTCCCCACACACAGCTACACAGTCCTAACAGCTCTGCACTGTCCCTCACACCCTGTACATTTCTCACCACCATCTCTCCCCACACACAGCTACACAGTCCTAACAGCTCTGCACTGTCCCTCACACCCTGTACATTTCTCACCACCGTCTCTCCCCACACACAGCTACACTAGTCCTAACAGCTCTGCACTGTCCCTCACACCCTGTACATTTCTCACCAATCTCTCCCCACACACAGCTACACAGTCCTAACAGCTCTGCATTGTCCCTCACACCCTGTACATTTCTCACCACCGTCTCTCCCCACAATAAGCTACACAGTCCTAACAGCTCTGCACTGTCCCTCACACCCTGTACATTTCTCACCACCGTCTCTCCCCACACGCAGCTACACAGTCCTAACAGCTCTGCACTGTCCCTCACACCCTGTACATTTCCCACCACCGTCTCTCCCCACACGCAGCTACACAGTCCTAACAGCTCTGCACAGTCCCTCACACCCTGTACATTTCTCACCACCGTCTCTCCCCACAAACAGCTACACAGTCCTAACAGCTCTGCACTGTCCCTCACACCCTGTACATTTCTCACCACCTCTCTCCCCACACAAGCTACACAGTCCTAACAGCTCTGCACTGTCCCTCACACCTGTACATTTCTCACCACCGTCTCTCCCCACACACAGCTACACAGTCCTAACAGCTCTGCACTGTCCCTCACACCCTGTACATTTCTCACCACCGTCTCTCCCCACACACAGCTACACAGTCCTAACAGCTCTGCACTGTCCCTCACACCCTGTACATTTCTCACCAACCTCTCTCCCAACAAACAGCTACACTAGTCCTAACAGCTCTGCACTGTCCCTCACACCCTGTACATTTCTCACCACCGTCTCTCCCCACACACAGCTACACAGTCCTAACAGCTCTGCACTGTCCCTCACACCCTGTACATTTCTCACCACCGTCTCTCCCCACACACAGCTACACAGTCCTAACAGCTCTGCACTGTCCCTCACACCCTGTACATTTCTCACCACCGTCTCTCCCACACACAGCTACACAGTCCTAACAGCTCTGCACTGTCCCTCACACCCTGTACATTTCTCACCACCTGTCTCTCCCCACACACAGCTACACAGTCCTAACAGCTCTGCACTGTCCCTCACACCCTGTACATTTCTCACCACCGTCTCTCCCACACACAGCTACACAGTCCTAACAGCTCTGCACTGTCCCTCACACCCTGTACATTTCTCACCACCGTCTCTCCCACACACAGCTACACAGTCCTAACAGCTCTGCACTGTCCCTCACACCCTGTACATTTCTCACCACCGTCTCTCCCACACACAGCTACACAGTCCTAACAGCTCTGCACTGTCCCTCACACCCTGTACATTTCTCACCACCGTCTCTCCCCACACACAGCTACACAGTCCTAACAGCTCTGCACTGTCCCTCACACCCTGTACATTTCTCACCACCGTCTCTCCCCACACACAGCTACACAGTCCTAACAGCTCTGCACTGTCCCTCACACCCTGTACATTTCTCACCACCTCTCTCCCACAAAAAGCTACACTATCCTAACAGCTCTGCACTGTCCCTCATATCCTGTACATTTCTCACCACCTGCTCTCCCCGCACTCAGCTACACAGTCCTAACAGCCCTGCACTGGCCCTCACACCCTGTACATTTCTCACCACCTTCTCTCCCCACACGCAGCTACACAGTCCTAACAGCTCTGCACTGTCCCTCACACCCTTTACATTTCTCCCCCCTGTCCCCAATTGCAGCTACACAGTCCTAACAGCTCTGCACTGTCCCTCACACCCTGTACATTTCTCACCACCGTCTCTCCCCACACGCAGCTACACAGTCCTAACAGCTCTGCACTGTCCCTCACACCCTGTACATTTCTCACCACCGTCTCTCCCCACACAGCTACACAGTCCTAACAGCTCTGCACTGTCCCTCACACCCTGTACATTTCTCACCACCGTCTCTCCCACACACAGCTACACAGTCCTAACAGCTCTGCACTGTCCCTCACACCTGTACATTTCTCACCACCGTCTCTCCCCACACACAGCTACACAGTCCTAACAGCTCTGCACTGTCCCTCACACCCTGTACATTTCTCACCACCGTCTCTCCCACACACAGCTACACAGTCCTAACAGCTCTGCACTGTCCCTCACATCCTGTACATTTCTCACCACCGTCTCTCCCCACACACAGCTACACAGTCCTAACAGCTCTGCACTGTCCCTCACACCCTGTACATTTCTCACCACTGTCTCTCCGCACACACAGCTACACAGTCCAAACAGCTCTGCACTGTCCCTCACACCCTGTACATTTATCACCACCGTCTCTCCCCACAAAAAGCTACACTATCCAAACAGCTCTGCACTGTCCCTCACACCCTGTACATTTCTCACCACCGTCTTTCGTCACACACAGCTACACAGTCCTAACAGCTCTGCACTGTCCCTCACATCCTGTACATTTCTCACCACCGTCTCTCCCCACACACAGCTACACAGTCCTAACAGCTCTGCACTGTCCCTCACACCCTGTACATTTCTCACCACCGTCTCTCCCCGCACTAAGCTACACAGTCCTAACAGCCCTGCACTGTCCCTCACACCCTGTACATTTCTCACCACCTTCTCTCCCCACACGCAGCTACACAGTCCTAACAGCTCTGCACTGTCCCTCACACCCTGTACATTTCTCACCACCGTCTCTCCCCACACACAGCTACACAGTCCTAACAGCTCTGCACTGTCCCTCACACCCTGTACATTTCTCACCACCGTCTCTCCCCACACACAGCTACACAGTCCTAACAGCTCTGCACTGTCCCTCACACCCTGTACATTTCTCACCACCGTCTCTCCCCACACACAGCTACACAGTCCTAACAGCTCTGCACTGTCCCTCACACCCTGTACATTTCTCACCACCGTCTCTCCCCACACACAGCTACACTAGTCCTAACAGCTCTGCACTGTCCCTCACACCCTGTACATTTCTCACCACCTCTCTCCCCACACACAGCTACACAGTCCTAACAGCTCTGCACTGTCCCTCACACCCTGTACATTTCTCACCACCGTCTCTCCCACACACAGCTACACAGTCCTAACAGCTCTGCACTGTCCCTCACACCTGTACATTTCTCACCACCGTCTCTCCCCACACACAGCTACACAGTCCTAACAGCTCTGCACTGTCCCTCACACCCTGTACATTTCTCACCAACTGTCTCCCACACACAGCTACACAGTCCTAACAGCTCTGCACTGTCCCTCACACCCTGTACATTTCTCACCACCCTCTCTCCCCACACACAGCTACACAGTCCTAACAGCTCTGCACTGTCCCTCACACTCTGTATATTTCTCACTACTGTCTCTCCCCACACACAGCTACAAAGTCCTAACACCTCGTCACTGTCCCTCACAACCTGTACATTTCTCACCACCTCTCTCCCACACACAGCTACACAGTCCTAACAGCTCTGCACTGTCCCTCACACCCTGTACATTTCTCACCACCTCTCTCCCCACACACAGCTACACAGTCCTAACAGCTCTGCACTGTCCCTCACACCCTGTACATTTCTCACCACCGTCTCTCCCCACACACAGCTACACAGTCCTAACAGCTCTGCACTGTCCCTCACACCCTGTACATTTCTCACCACCTCTCTCCCACACACAGCTACACAGTCCTAACAGCTCTGCACTGTCCCTCACACCCTGTACATTTCTCACCACCGTCTCTCCTCACACACAGCTACACAGTCCTAACAGCTCTGCACTGTCCCTCACACCCTGTACATTTCTCACCACCGTCTCTTCCCACACACAGCTACACAGTCCTAACAGCTCTGCACTGTCCCTCACACCCTGTACATTTCTCACCACTGTCTCTCCCCACACACAGCTACACAGTCCTAACAGCTCTGCACTGTCCCTCACACCCTATACATTTCTCACCACCTCTTCCCCCACACACAGCTACACAGTCCTAACAGCTCTGCACTGTCCCTCACACCCTGTACATTTCTAACCACCGTCTCTCCCCACACACAGCTACACAGTCCTAACAGCTCTGCACTGGCCCTCGCACCCTGTACATTTCTCACCACTCTCCTCCCCACAAAAGCTACACTATCCTAACAGCTCTGCACTGTCCCTCACACCCTGTACATTTCTCACCACCGTCTCTTCCCACACGCAGCTACACAGTCCTAACAGCTCTGCACTGTCCCTCACACCCTATACATTTCTCACCACCTCTTCCCCCACACTCAGCTACACAGACCTAACAGCTCTGCAATGTCACTCACACCCTGTACATTTCTCACCACCATCTCTCCCCACACACAGCTATAGAGTCCTAACAGCTCTGCACTGTCCCTCACACCCTATACATTTCTCACCACCTCTCTCCCACACACAGCTACACAGTCCTAACAGCTCTGCACTGTCCCTCACACCCTGTACATTTCTAACCATCGTCTCTCCCCACACACAGCTACACAGTCCTAACAGCTCTGCACTGGCCCTCACACCCTGTACATTTCTCACCAACGTATCTCCTCACACGCAGCTAGACAGACCTAACAGCTCTGCACTGTCCCTCACACCTGTACATTTCTCACCACCGTCTCTCCCCACACACAGCTACACAGTCCTAACAGCTCTGCACTGTCCCTCACACCCTGTACATTTCTCACCACCGTCTCTCCCCACACACAGCTACACAGTCCTAACAGCTCTGCACTGTCCCTCACACCCTGTACATTTCTCACCACCGTCTCTCCCCACACACAGCTACACAGTCCTAACAGCTCTGCACTGTCCCTCACACCCTGTACATTTCTCACCACCTTCTCTCCCCACACACAGCTACACAGTCCTAACAGCTCTGCACTGTCCCTCACACCCTGTACATTTCTCACCACCGTCTCTCCCCACACACAGCTACACAGTCCTAACAGCTCTGCACTGTCCCTCACACCCTGTACATTTCTCACCACCGTCTCTCCCCACAAACAGCTACACAGTCCTAACAGCTCTGCACTGTCCCTCACACCCTGTACATTTCTCACCAGGCTCTCTCCCCACAAACAGCTACACAGTCCTAACAGCTCTGCACTGTCCCTCACACCCTGTACATTTCTCACCACCCTCTCTCCCCACACACAGCTACACAGTCCTAACAGCTCTGATTTGTCCCTCACAACCTGTACATTTGTCACCACCGTCTCTCCCACACACAGCTACACAGTCCTAACAGCTCTGCACTGTCCCTCACACCCTGTACATTTCTCACCAACCTCTCTCCCACAAAAAGCTACACTATCCTAACAGCTCTGCACTGTCCCTCACACCCTGTACATTTCTCACCACCCTCTCTCCCCACACACAGCTACACAGTCCTAACAGCTCTGCACTGTCCCTCACACCCTGTACATTTCTCACCACCGTCTTTTCCAACACACAGCTACACAGTCCTAACAGCTCTGCACTGTCCCTCACACTCTGTATATTTCTCACCACTTCTCTCCCACACACAGCTACACAGTCCTAACAGCTCTGCACTGTCCCTCACACCCTGTACATTTCTCACCACCGTCTCTCCCCACACACAGCTACACAGTCCTAACAGCTCTGCACTGTCCCTCACACCCTGTACATTTCTCAGCACCTTCTGTCCCAGCACAAACCTACACTGTCCTAACAGCTCTGCACTGTCCCTCACACCCTGTACATTTCTCACCACATTCTCTCCCCACACACAGCTACACAGTCCAAACAGCCCTGCACTGTCCCTCACACTCTGTACATTTCTCACCACCTTCTCTCCCCACACGCAGCTACACAGTCCTAACAGCTCTGCACTGTCCCTCACACCCTTTACATTTCTCACCACCTCTCTCCCACACAAGCTACACAGTCCTAACAGCTCTGCACTGTCCCTCACACCCTGTACATTTCTCACCACCGTCTCTCCCACACACAGCTACACAGTCCTAACAGCTCTGCACTGTCCCTCACACCCTGTACATTTCTCACCACCGTCTCTCCCCACACACAGCTACACAGTCCTAACAGCTCTGCACTGTCCCTCACACCCTGTACATTTCTCACCACCTCTCTCCCCACACACAGCTACACAGTCCTAACAGCTCTGCACTGTCCCTCACACCCTGTACATTTCTCACCACCGTCTCTCCCCACACACAGCTACACAGTCCTAACAGCTCTGCACTGTCCCTCACACCCTGTACATTTCTCACCACCGTCTCTCCCCACACGCAGCTACACAGTCCTAACAGCTCTGCACTGTCCCTCACACCCTGTACATTTCTCACCACCGTCTCTCCCACACACAGCTACACAGTCCTAACAGCTCTGCACTGTCCCTCACACCTGTACATTTCTCACCACCTCTCTCCCCACACACAGCTACACAGTCCTAACAGCTCTGCACTGTCCCTCACACCCTGTACATTTCTCACCACCGTCTCTCCCCACACGCAGCTACACAGTCCTAACAGCTCTGCACTGTCCCTCACACCCTGTACATTTCTCACCACCGTCTCTCCCCACACACAGCTACACAGTCCTAACAGCTCTGCACTGTCCCTCACACCCTGTACATTTCTCACCACCGTCTCTCCCACACACAGCTACACAGTCCTAACAGCTCTGCACTGTCCCTCACACCCTGTACATTTCTCACCACCGTCTCTCCCCACACACAGCTACACAGTCCTAACAGCTCTGCACTGTCCCTCACACCCTGTACATTTCTCACCACCGTCTCTCCCCACACACAGCTACACAGTCCTAACAGCTCTGCACTGTCCCTCACACCCTGTACATTTCTCACCACCGTCTCTCCCCACACAGCTACACAGTCCTAACAGCTCTGCACTGTCCCTCACACCCTGTACATTTCTCACCACCGTCTCTCCCACACACAGCTACACAGTCCTAACAGCTCTGCACTGTCCCTCACACCCTGTACATTTCTCACCACCGTCTCTCCCACACACAGCTACACAGTCCTAACAGCTCTGCACTGTCCCTCACACCCTGTACATTTCTCACCACCGTCTCTCCCCACACACAGCTACACAGTCCTAACAGCTCTGCACTGTCCCTCACACCCTGTACATTTCTCACCACCGTCTCTCCCCACACGAGCTACACAGTCCTAACAGCTCTGCACTGTCCCTCACACCCTGTACATTTCTCACCACCGTCTCTCCCACACACAGCTACACAGTCCTAACAGCTCTGCACTGTCCCTCACACCCTGTACATTTCTCACCACCGTCTCTCCCCACACACAGCTACACAGTCCTAACAGCTCTGCACTGTCCCTCACACCTGTACATTTCTCACCACCGTCTCTCCCCACACGCAGCTACACAGTCCTAACAGCTCTGCACTGTCCCTCACACCCTGTACATTTCTCACCACCTCTCTCCCACACACAGCTACACTATCCTAACAGCTCTGCACTGTCCCTCACACCCTGTACATTTCTCACCACCCTCTCTCCCCACACACAGCTACACAGTCCTAACAGCTCTGCACTGTCCCTCACACTCTGTATATTTCTCACCACCTGTCTCTCCCACACACAGCTACACAGTCCTAACAGCTCTGCACTGTCCCTCACACCCTGTACATTTCTCACCAACCTCTCTCCCACACAAAGCTACACTATCCTAACAGCTCTGCACTGTCCCTCACACCCTGTACATTTCTCACCACCTCTCTCCCCACACGCAGCTACACAGTCCTAACAGCTCTGCACTGTCCCTCACACCCTGTACATTTCTCACCACCGTCTCTCCCCACACACAGCTACACTAGTCCTAACAGCTCTGCACTGTCCCTCACACCCTGTACATTTCTCACCACCTTCTCCCCACACACAGCTACACAGTCCTAACAGCTCTGCACTGTCCCTCACACCCTGTACATTTCTCACCACCGTCTCTCCCCACACACAGCTACACAGTCCTAACAGCTCTGCACTGTCCCTCACACCTGTACATTTCTCACCAACCTCTCTCCCCACACACAGCTACACAGTCCTAACAGCTCTGCACTGTCCCTCACACCCTGTACATTTCTCACCACCTCTCTCCCACACAAAGCTACACAGTCCTAACAGCTCTGCACTGTCCCTCACACCCTGTACATTTCTCACCACCGTCTCTCCCCACACACAGCTACACAGTCCTAACAGCTCTGCACTGTCCCTCACACCCTGTACATTTCTCACCACCTCTCTCCCACACAGCAGCTACACAGTCCTAACAGCTCTGCACTGTCCCTCACACCCTGTACATTTCTCACCACCTTCTCTCCCCACACACAGCTACAGCAGTCCTAACAGCTCTGCACTGTCCCTCACACCCTGTACATTTCTCACCACCGTCTCTCCCACACGCAGCTACACAGTCCTAACAGCTCTGCACTGTCCCTCACACTCCTGTACATTTCTCACCACCTCTCTCCCCACACGCAGCTACACAGTCCTAACAGCTCTGCACTGTCCCTCACACCCTGTACATTTCTCACCACCGTCTCTCCCCACACACAGCTACACAGTCCTAACAGCTCTGCACTGTCCCTCACATCCTGTACATTTCTCACCACCGTCTCTCCCCACACGCAGCTACACAGTCCTAACAGCTCTGCACTGTCCCTCACACCCTGTACATTTCTCACCACCGTCTCTCCCCACACTGAGCTACACAGTCCTAACAGCTCTGCACTGTCCCTCACACCCTGTACATTTCTCACCACCGTCTCTCCCCACACGCAGCTACACAGTCCTAACAGCTCTGCACTGTCCCTCACATCCTGCACATTTCTCACCACCGTCTCGCCCCACACACAGCTACACAGTCCCAGCAGCTCTGCACTGTCCCTCACATCCTGTACATTTCTCACCACCGTCTCTCCCCACACTAAGCTACACAGTCCGAATAGCTCTGATTTGTCCCTCACACCCTGTACATTTGTCACCACCGTCTCTCCCCACAATAAGATACACTATCCTAACAGCCTCTGCACTGTCCCTCACACCCTGTACATTTCTCACCACCGTCTCTCCCCACACGCAGCTACACAGTCCTAACAGCTCTGCACTGTCCCTAACACCCTGTACATTTCTCACCACCGTCTCTCCCCACACACAGCTACACAGTCCTAACAGCTCTGCACTGTCCCTCGCACCCTGTACATTTCTCACCACCGTCTCTCCCCACACACAGCTACACAATCCTAACAGCTCTGCACTGTCCCTCACATCCTGTACATTTCTCACCACCGTCTCTCCCCACACGCAGCTACACAGTCCTAACAGCTCTGCACTGTCCCTCACACCCTGTACATTTCTCACCACAGTCTCTCCCCACAAAAAGTTACACAGTCCTAACAGCTCTGCACTGTCCCTCACACCCTGTACATTTCTCACCACTGTCTCTCCCCACAATAAGCTACACTATCCTAACAGCTCTGCACTGTCCCTCACACACTGTACATTTCTCACCACCGTCTCTCCCCACACTCAGCTACACAGTCCGAACAGCTCTGCACTGTCCCTCACAGCCCTGTACATTTCTCACCACCGTCTCTCCCCACACGAGGCTACACAGTCCTAACAGCTCTGCACTTGTCCCTCACACCCTGTACATTTCTCACCACCTCTCTCCCACAAAAAGCTACACTATCCTAACAGCTCTGCACTGTCCCTCACACCCTGTACATTTCTCACCACCCTCTCTCCCCACACACAGCTACACAGTCCTAACAGCTCTGCACTGTCCCCCACAGCCTGTACAGTTCTCTCCACCACCTCTCCCCACACACAGCTACACACTTAAACAGCTCTGCACTGTCCCTCACATCCTGTACATTTCTCACCACCATCTCTCCCCACACACAGCTACATAGTCCCAACAGCTCTGCACTGTCCCTCACACCCTGTACATTTCTCACCACTGTCTCTCCTGAAACGCAGCTACACAGTCCGAACAGCTCTGCACTGTCCCTCACACCCTGTACATTTCTCACCAACCTCTCTGCCCACAAAAAGCTACACTATCCTAACAGCTCTGCACTGTCCCTCACACCCTGTACATTTCTCACCACCCTCTCTCCTCACACACAGCTACACAGTCCTAACAGCTCTGCACTGGCCCTCAAACCCTGTACATTTCTCACCACAGTCTCTCCCCACACGCAGTTACACAGTCCTAACAGCTCTGCATTGTCCCTCACACCCTGTACATTTCTCACCAACCTCTCTCCCAACAAAAAGCTACACTATCCTAACAGCTCTGCACTGTCCCTCACACCCTGTACATTTCTCACCACCCTCTCTCCCCACACACAGCTACACAGTCCTAACAGCTCTGCACTGTCCCTCACAGCCTGTACAGTTCTCTCCACCACCTCTCCCCTCACACAGCTACACACTTAAACAGCTCTGCACTGTCCCTCACATCCTGTACATTTCTCACCACCGTCTCTCCCCACACGCAGCTGCACAGTCCTAACAGCTCTGCATTGTCCCTCACACCCTGTACATTTCTCACCACCGTCTCTCCCCACACGCAGCTACACAGTCCTAACAGCTCTGCATTGTCCCTCACACCCTATATATTTCTCACCAACCTCTCTCTCAACAAAAAGCTACACTATCCAAAAAGCTCTGCACTGTCCCTCACACCCTGTACATTTCTCACCACCTCTTCCCCCATACACAGCTACACAGTCCTAACAGCTCTGCACTTTCACTCACACCCTGTACGTTTCTCACCACCATCTCTCCCCACACACAGCTATAGAGTCCTAACAGCTCTGCACTGTCCCTCACACACTATACATTTCTCACCACCTCTTCCCCCATGCACAGCTACACAGTCCTAACAGCTCTGTACTGTCCCTCACACCCTGTACATTACTCAACACCGTCTCTCCCCACACACAGCTACACAGTCCTAACATCTCTGCACTTTCCCTCACACCCTGTACATTTCTCACCACCGTCTCTCTCCACACAAAGCTACACAGTCCTAACATCTCTGCACTGTCCCTCACACCCTGTACATTTCTCACCACCGTCTCTCCCCACACACAGCTACACAGTCCCAAAAGCTCTGCAGCGTCCCTCACACCCTGTACATTTCTCAGCACCTTCTCTCCCCACACGCGGCTACACAGTCCTAACAGCTCTGCACTGTCCCTCACTCCCTTTACATTTCTACCCCCTGTCCCCACATGCAGCTAGACAGTCCTAACAGGTCTGCACTGTCCCTCACACCCTGTACATTTCTCAACACCGTCTCTTCCAACACACAGCTACACAGTCCTAACAGCTCTGCACTGTGCCTCACAGCCTGTACATTTCTCACCACTGTCTCTCCTGACACGCAGCTACACAGTCCTAGCAGCTATGCACTTTCCCTTACACCCTGTACATTTCTCACCACCCTCTCTCCCCACACACAGCTACACAGTCCTAACAGCTCTGCATTGTCCCTCACACCCTATACATTTCTCACCACCCTCTCTCCCCACACACAGCTAGACAGTCCTAACAGCTCTGCACTGTCCCTCACACTCTGTATATTTCTCACCACTGTCTCTCCCCACACACAGCTACATAGTCCTAACAGCTCTGCACTGTCCCTCACACCCTGTACATTTCTCACCAATGTCCCCACACACAGCTACACAGTCCTAACAGCTCTGCACTGTCCCTCACACCCTGTACATTTCTCACCACTGTCTCTCCCCATACACAGCTACACAGTCCTAACAGCTCTGCACTGGCCCTCACACCCTCTACATTTCTCACCACCGTCTCTCCCCTCACACATCTGCACAGTCCAAACAGCTCTG
This sequence comes from Carcharodon carcharias, assembly GCF_017639515.1. Lineage (NCBI taxonomy): Eukaryota > Metazoa > Chordata > Chondrichthyes > Lamniformes > Lamnidae > Carcharodon > Carcharodon carcharias. The sequence goes on from NC_054499.1 coordinate 597,066, forward strand.
CACTGTCCCACACACCCTACATTTCTCCCCACTGTCTCTCCCCACACGCAGCTACACAGTCCAAACAGCTCTGCACTGTCCCACACACCCGTACATTTCTCCCCACTGTCTCTCCCCACACTCAGTTACACAGTCCTAACAGCTCTGCACTGTCCCTCACACCCTGTACATTTCTCACCACCCTCTCTCCCCACACACAGCTACACAGTCCTAACAGCTCTGCACTGTCCCTCACACCCTGTATATTTCTCACCACCGTCTCTTCCCACACACAGCTACATAGTCCTAACAGCTCTGCACTGTCCCTCACACTCTGTACATTTCTCACCAATGTCCCCACACACAGCTACACAGTCCTTACAGCTCTGCACTGTCCCTCACACCCTGTACATTTCTCACCACCGTCTCTTCCCACACACAGCTACACAGTCCTAACAGCTCTGCACTGGCCCTCACACCCTGTACATTTCTCACCAAGCTCTCTTGCCACAAAAAGCTACACTATCCTAACAGTTCTGCACTGTCCCTCACACCCTGTACATTTCTCACCAACCTCTCTTACCACACAAAGCTACACTATCCTAACAGTTCTGCAATGTCCCTCACACCATGTACATTTCTCACCACCCTCTCTCCCCACACGCAGCTACACAGTCCTAACAACTCTGCACCGTCCCTCACACCCTGTACATTTCTCACCACCATCTCTCCCCACAGGCAGCTACACAGTCCTAACAGATCTGCACTGTCCCTCACTCTCTGTACATTTCTCACCACCCTCCCTCCCCACACGCAGCTACACAGTCCTAACAGCTCTGCACTGTCCCTCATGTCCTGTACATTTCTCACCACCGTCTCTCCCCACACACAGCTACGCAGTCCTAACAGCTCTGCACTGTCCCTCACATCCTGTACATTTATCACCACCGTCTCTCCCCACACGCAGCAACACAGTCCGAACAGCTCTGATTTGTCCCTCACACCCTGTACATTTGTCACCACCGTTTCTCCCCACAATGAGTTACACTATCCTAACAGCTCTACACTGTCCCTCACACCCTGTACAATTCTCACCACCGTCTCTCCCCACACGCAGCTACACAGTCCTAACAGCTCTGCACTGTCCCTCACATCCTGCACATTTCTCACCACCGTCTCGCCCCACACACAGCTACACAGTCCCAGCAGCTCTGCACTGTCCCTCACATCCTGTACATTTCTCACCACCGTCTCTCCCCACACTAAGCTACACAGTCCGAATAGCTCTGATTTGTCCCTCACACCCTGTACATTTGTCACCACCGTCTCTCCCCACAATAAGTTACACTATCCTAACACCTCTGCACTGTCCCTCACACCCTGTACATTTCTCACCACCGTCTCTCCCCACACGCAGCTACACAGTCCTAACAGCTCTGCACTGTCCCTCACACCCTGTACATTTCTCACCACCGTCTCTCCCCACACACAGCTACACAGTCCTAACAGCTCTGCACTGTCCTCACACCCTGTACATTTCTCACCACCGTCTCTCCCCACACACAGCTACACAGTCCTAACAGCTCTGCACTGTCCCTCACACCCTGTACATTTCTCACCACCGTCTCTCCCCACACGCAGCTACACAGTCCTAACAGCTCTGATTTGACCCTCACACCCTGTACATTTCTCACCACCGTCTCTCCCCACAAAAAGCTACACTATCCTAACAGCTCTGCACTGTCCCTCATATCCTGTACATTTCTCACCACCTGCTCTCCCCGCACTAAGCTACACAGTCCTAACAGCCCTGCACTGGCCCTCACACCCTGTACATTTCTCACCACCTTCTCTCCCCACACGCAGCTACACAGTCCTAACAGCTCTGCACTGTCCCTCACACCCTGTACATTTCTCACCACCGTCTCTCCCACACAGTGGTTACACAATCCTAACAGCTCTGCACTGTCCCTCACACCCTGTACATTTCTCACCACCCTCTCTCCCCACACACAGCTACACAGTCCTAACAGCTCTGCACTGGCCCTCACACCCTGTACATTTCTCACCACAGTCTCTCCCCAGAAGCAGTTACACAGTCCTAACAGCTCTGCATTGTCCCTCACACCCTGTACATTTCTCACCAACCTCTCTCCCAACAAAAAGCTACACTATCCTAACAGCTCTGCACTGTCCCTCACACCCTGTACATTTCTCACCACCCTCTCTCCCCACACACAGCTACACAGTCCTAACAGGTCTGCACTGTCCCTCACAGCCTGTACAGTTCTCTCCACCACCTCTCCTCACACACAGCTACACACTAAAACAGCTCTGCACTGTCCCTCACATCCTGTACATTTCTCACCACCGTCTCTCCCCACACGCAGCTGTACAGTCCTAACAGCTCTGCATTGTCCCTCACACCCTATATATTTCTCACCAACCTCTCTCCCAACAAAAAGCTACACTATCCAAAAAGCTCTGCACTGTCCCTCACATCCTGTATATTTCTCACCACACTCTCTCCCCACACGCAGCTGCACAGTCCTAACAGCTCTGCACTGTCCCTCACACTCTGTATATTTCTCACCACAGTCTCTCCCCACACACAGCTACATAGTCCTAACAGCTCTGCACTGTCCCTCACACCCTGTACATTTCTCACCAATGTCCCCACACACAGCTACACAGTCCTTACAGCTCTGCACTGTCACTCACACCCTATACATTTCTCACCACCGTATCTCCCCACACGCAGCTAGACAGACCTAACAGCTCTACACTGTCACTCACACCCTGTACGTTTCTCACCACCATCTCTCCCCACATGCAGCTACACAGTCCTAACAGCTCTGCAATGTCCCTCACACCCTATACATTTCTCACCACCTCTTCCCCCATGCACAGCTACACAGTCCTAACAGCTCTGTACTGTCCCTCACACCCTGTACATTTCTCACCAACCTCTCTGCCCACAAAAAGCTACACTATCCTAACAGCTCTGCACTGTCCCTCACACCCTGTACATTTCTCACCACCCTCTCTCCTCACACACAGCTACACAGTCCTAACAGCTCTGCACTGGCCCTCAAACCCTGTACATTTCTCACCACAGTCTCTCCCCACACGCAGTTACACAGTCCTAACAGCTCTGCATTGTCCCTCACACCCTGTACATTTCTCACCAACCTCTCTCCCAACAAAAAGCTACACTATCCTAACAGCTCTGCACTGTCCCTCACACCCTGTACATTTCTCACCACCCTCTCTCCCCACACACAGCTACACAGTCCTAACAGCTCTGCACTGTCCCTCACAGCCTGTACAGTTCTCTCCACCACCTCTCCCCACACACAGCTACACACTTAAACAGCTCTGCACTGTCCCTCACATCCTGTACATTTCTCACCACCGTCTCTCCCCACACGCAGCTGCACAGTCCTAACAGCTCTGCATTGTCCCTCACACCCTGTACATTTCTCACCACCGTCTCTCCCCACACGCAGCTACACAGTCCTAACAGCTCTGCATTGTCCCTCACACCCTATATATTTCTCACCAACCTCTCTCCCAACAAAAAGCTACACTATCCAAAAAGCTCTGCACTGTCCCTCACACCCTGTACATTTCTCACCACCTCTTCCCCCATACACAGCTACACAGTCCTAACAGCTCTGCACTGTCCCTCACACCCTGTACGTTTCTCACCACCATCTCTCCCCACACACAGCTATAGAGTCCTAACAGCTCTGCACTGTCCCTCACACACTATACATTTCTCACCACCTCTTCCCCCATGCACAGCTACACAGTCCTAACAGCTCTGTACTGTCCCTCACACCCTGTACATTACTCAACACCGTCTCTCCCCACACTAAGCTACACAGTCCTAACATCTCTGCACTTTCCCTCACACCCTGTACATTTCTCACCACCGTCTCTCTCCACACAAAGCTACACAGTCCTAACATCTCTGCACTGTCCCTCACACCCTGTACATTTCTCACCACCGTCTCTCCCCACACACAGCTACACAGTCCCAAAAGCTCTGCAGCGTCCCTCACACCCTGTACATTTCTCACCACCTTCTCTCCCCACACGCAGCTACACAGTCCTAACAGCTCTGCACTGTCCCTCACTCCCTTTACATTTCTACCCCCTGTCCCCACATGCAGCTAGACAGTCCTAACAGGTCTGCACTGTCCCTCACACCCTGTACATTTCTCAACACCGTCTCTTCCAACACACAGCTACACAGTCCTAACAGCTCTGCACTGTGCCTCACAGCCTGTACATTTCTCACCACTGTCTCTCCTGACACGCAGCTACACAGTCCTAGCAGCTATGCACTTTCCCTCACACCCTGTACATTTCTCACCACCCTCTCTCCCCACACACAGCTACACAGTCCTAACAGCTCTGCATTGTCCCTCACACCCTGTACATTTCTCACCACCCTCTCTCCCCACACACAGCTACACAGTCCTAACAGCTCTGCACTGTCCCTCACACTCTGTATATTTCTCACCACTGTCTCTCCCCACACACAGCTACATAGTCCTAACAGCTCTGCACTGTCCCTCACACCCTGTACATTTCTCACCAATGTCCCCACACACAGCTACACAGTCCTAACAGCTCTGCACTGTCCCTCACACCCTGTACATTTCTCACCACTGTCTCTCCCCATACACAGCTACACAGTCCTAACAGCTCTGCACTGGCCCTCACACCCTCTACATTTCTCACCACCGTCTCTCCCCTCACACATCTGCACAGTCCAAACAGCTCTGCACTGTCCCACACACCCGTACATTTCTCCCCACTGTCTCTCCCCACACGCAGCTACACAGTCCAAACAGCTCTGCACTGTCCCACACACCCGTACATTTCTCCCCACTGTCTCTCCCCACACGCAGCTACACAGTCCTAACAGCTCTGCACTGTCCCTCACACCATTTACATTTCTCCCCCCTCTCCCCTAAAGCAGCTAGACAGTCCTAACAGGTCTGCACTGTCCCTCACACCCTGTACATTTCTCACCACCGTCTCTCCCCACACACAGCTACACAGTCCTAACAGCTCTGCACTGTCCCTCACACCCTGTACATTTCTCACCACTGTCTCTCCCCACACACAGCTACACAGTCCTAACAGCTCTGCACTGTCCCTCACACCCTGTACATTTCTCACCACTGTCCCCACACACAGCTACACAGTCCTAACAGCTCTGCACTGTCCCTCACACCCTGTACATTTCTCACCACCTCTCTCCCCACACACAGCTACACAGTCCTAACAGCTCTGCACTGTCCCTCACACCCTGTATTTTTCTCACCACCGTCTCTTCCCACACGCAGCTACACACTCCTAACAGCTCTGCACTGTCCCTCACACCCTATACATTTCTCACCACCTCTTCCCCCACACACAGCTACACAGTCCTAACAGCTCTGCACTGTCCCTCACACCCTGTACATTTCTCACCACCGTCTCTCCCCACACACAGCTACACAGTCCTAACAGCTCTGCACTGGCCCTCACACCCTGTACATTTCTCACCACCTCTCTCCCCACACACAGCTACACAGTCCTAACAGCTCTGCACTGTCCCTCACACCCTGTACATTTCTCACCACCTCTCTCCCCACACACAGCTACACAGTCCTAACAGCTCTGCACTGTCCCTCACACCCTGTACATTTCTCACCACCTCTCTCCCCACACGCAGCTACACAGTCCTAACAGCTCTGCACTGTCCCTCACACCCTGTACATTTCTCACCACCATCTCTCCCCACACGCAGCTACACAGTCCTAACAGCTCTGCACTGTCCCTCACACCCTGTACATTTCTCACCACCGTCTCTCCCCACACGCAGCTACACAGTCCTAACAGCTCTGCACTGTCCCTCACATCCTGTACATTTCTCACCACCGTCTCTCCCCACACACAGCTACGCAGTCCTAACAGCTCTGCACTGTCCCTCACATCCTGTACATTTATCACCACCGTCTCTCCCCACACGCAGCAACACAGTCCGAACAGCTCTGATTTGTCCCTCACACCCTGTACATTTGTCACCACCGTTTCTCCCCACAATGAGTTACACTATCCTAACAGCTCTACACTGTCCCTCACACCCTGTACAATTCTCAACACCGTCTCTCCCCACATGCAGCTACACAGTCCTAACAGCTCTGCACTGTCCCTCACATCCTGCACATTTCTCACCACCGTCTCGCCCCACACACAGCTACACAGTCCCAGCAGCTCTGCACTGTCCCTCACATCCTGTACATTTCTCACCACCGTCTCTCCCCACACTAAGCTACACAGTCCGAATAGCTCTGATTTGTCCCTCACACCCTGTACATTTGTCACCACCGTCTCTCCCCACAATAAGTTACACTATCCTAACACCTCTGCACTGTCCCTCACACCCTGTACATTTCTCACCACCGTCTCTCCCCACACGCAGCTACACAGTCCTAACAGCTCTGCACTGTCCCTAACACCCTGTACATTTCTCACCACCGTCTCTCCCCACACACAGCTACACAGTCCTAACAGCTCTGCACTGTCCCTCGCACCCTGTACATTTCTCACCACCGTCTCTCCCCACACACAGCTACACAATCCTAACAGCTCTGCACTGTCCCTCACATCCTGTACATTTCTCACCACCGTCTCTCCCCACACGCAGCAACACAGTCCTAACAGCTCTGATTTGTCCCTCACACCCTGTACATTTGTCACCACCGTCTCTCCCCACAATAAGTTACACTATCCAAACAGCTCTGCACTGTCCCTCACCCCCTGTACATTTCTCACCACCGTCTCTCCCCACAATAAGTTACACTATCCAAACAGCTCTGCACTGTCCCTCACACACTGTACATTTCTCACCACCGTCTCTCCCCACACTAAGCTACACAGTCCGAATAGCTCTGATTTGTCCCTCAAGCCCTGTACATTTCTCACCACCGTCTCTCACCACACGTGGTTACACAATCCTAACAGCTCTGCACTGTCCCTCACACCCTGTACATTTCTCACCACCCTCTCTCCCCACACACAGCTACACAGTCCTAACAGCTCTGCACTGGCCCTCACACCCTGTACATTTCTCACCACAGTCTCTCCCCAGAAGCAGTTACACAGTCCTAACAGCTCTGCATTGTCCCTCACACCCTGTACATTTCTCACCAACCTCTCTCCCAACAAAAAGCTACACTATCCTAACAGCTCTGCACTGTCCCTCACACCCTGTACATTTCTCACCACCCTCTCTCCCCACACACAGCTACACAGTCCTAACAGGTCTGCACTGTCCCTCACAGCCTGTACAGTTCTCTCCACCACCTCTCCTCACACACAGCTACACACTAAAACAGCTCTGCACTGTCCCTCACATCCTGTACATTTCTCACCACTGTCTCTCCCCACACGCAGCTGTACAGTCCTAACAGCTCTGCATTGTCCCTCACACCCTATATATTTCTCACCAACCTCTCTCCCAACAAAAAGCTACACTATCCAAAAAGCTCTGCACTGTCCCTCACATCCTGTATATTTCTCACCACACTCTCTCCCCACACGCAGCTGCACAGTCCTAACAGCTCTGCACTGTCCCTCACACTCTGTATATTTCTCACCACAGTCTCTCCCCACACACAGCTACATAGTCCTAACAGCTCTGCACTGTCCCTCACACCCTGTACATTTCTCACCAATGTCCCCACACACAGCTACACAGTCCTTACAGCTCTGCACTGTCACTCACACCCTATACATTTCTCACCACCGTATCTCCCCACACGCAGCTAGACAGACCTAACAGCTCTACACTGTCACTCACACCCTGTACGTTTCTCACCACCATCTCTCCCCACAAGCAGCTACACAGTCCTAACAGCTCTGCAATGTCCCTCACACCCTATACATTTCTCACCACCTCTTCCCCCATGCACAGCTACACAGTCCTAACAGCTCTGTACTGTCCCTCACACCCAGTACATTACTCAACACCGTCTCTCCCCACACACAGCTACACAGTCCTAACAGGTCTGCACTGTCCCTCACACCCTGTACATTTCTCAACACCGTCTCTTCCAACACACAGCGACACAGTCCTAACAGCTCTGCACTGTGCCTCACAGCCTGTACATTTCTCACCACTGTCTCTCCTGACACGCAGCTACACAGTCCTAACAGCTCTGCACTTTCCCTCACACCCTGTACATTTCTCACCACCCTCTCTCCCCACACACAGCTACACAGTCCTAACAGCTCTGCACTGTCCCTCGCACCCTGTACATTTCTCACCACCGTCTCTCCCCACACACAGCTACACAGTCCTAACAGCTCTGCACTGTCCCTCACATCCTGTACATTTCTCACAACCGTCTCTCCCCACACGCAGCAACACAGTCCTAACAGCTCTGATTTGTCCCTCACACCCTGTACATTTGTCACCACCGTCTCTCCCCACAATAAGTTACACTATCCAAACAGCTCTGCACTGTCCCTCACACACTGTACATTTCTCACCACCGTCTCTCCCCACACTAAGCTACACAGTCCGAATAGCTCTGATTTGTCCCTCACGCCCTGTACATTTCTCACCACCGTCTCTCCCCAGACGTGGTTACACAGTCCTAACAGCTCTGCATTGTCCCTCACACCCTGTACATTTCTCACCACTGACCCCACACACAGCTACACACTCCTAACAGCTCTGCACTGTCCCTCACACGCTCTACATTTCTCACCACCCTCTCTCCCCACACGCAGCTACACTATCCTAACAGCTCTGCATTATCCCTCACACCCTATACATTTCTCACCAACCTCTCTCCCAACAAAAAGCTACACTATCCTAACAACTCTGCACTGTCCCTCACATCCTGTACATTTCTCACCACCCTCTCTCCCCACACACAGCTACACAGTGCTAACAGCTCTGCACTGTCCCTCACACTCTATATATTTCTCACCACCGTCTCTCCCCACACACAGCTACACAGTCCTAACAGCTCTGCACTGTCCCTCACACCCTGTACTTTTCTCACCAATGTCCCCACACACAGCTACACAGTCCTTACAGCTCTGCACTGTCCCTCACACCCTGTACATTTCTCACTACCGTCTCTCCCCACACACAGCTACACAGTCCTAACAGCTCTGCACTGTCCCTCACACCCTGTATATTTCTCACTACCGTCTCTCCCCACACACAGCTACACTGTCCTAACAGCTCTGCACTGTCCCTCACACCCTGTACATTTCTCACCACTGACCCCACACACAGCTACACAGTCCTAACAGCTCTGCACTGTCCCTCACACCCTGTACATTTCTCACCAATGTCCCCACACACAGCTACACAGTCCTTACAGCTCTGCACTGTCCCTCACACCCTGTACATTTCTCACCACCGTCTCTCCCCACACACAGCTACACAGTCCTAACAGCTCTGCACTGTCCCTCACACCCTGTACATTTCTCACTACCGTCTCTCCGCACACACAGCTACACAGTCCTAACAGCTCTGCACTGACCCTCACACCCTGTACATTTCTCACCACTGACCCCACACACAGCTACACAGTCCTAACAGCTCTGCACTGTCCCTCACACCCTGTACATTTCTCACCAACCTCTCTGCCCACAAAAAGCTACACTATCCTAACATCTCTGCACTGTCGCTCACACCCTGTACATTTCTCACCACAGTCTCTCCCCACACACAGCTACACAGTCCTAACAGCTCTGCATTGTCCCTCACACCCTATACATTTCTCACCAACCTCTCTCCCCACACACAGCTACACAGTCCTAACAGCTCTGCACTGGCCCTCACACCCTGTACATTTCTCACCAACCTCTCTTGCCACAAAAAGCTACACTATCCTAACAGTTCTGCATTGTCCCTCACACCCTGTACATTTTTCACCACCTTCTCTCCCCACACACAGCTACAGAGTCCTAACAGCTCTGCACTGTCCCTCACACCCTGTAACTTTCATACCACCGTCTCTACCGACACGCAGCTGCACAGTCCTAAAATCTCTGCACTGTCCCTCACTCTCCGTACATTTCTCACCACCCTCCCTCCCCACACGCAGCTACACAGTCCTAACAGCTCTGCACTGTCCCTCATGTCCTGTACATTTCTCACCACCGTCTCTCCCCACACACAGCTACACAGTCCTAACAGCTCTGCACTGTCCCTCACATCCTGTACATTTCTCACCACCGTCTCTCCCCACACGCAGCAACACAGTCCGAACAGCTCTGATTTGACCCTCACACCCTGTACATTTGTCACCACCGTTTCTCCCCACAATGAGTTACACTATCCTAACAGCTCTACACTGTCCCTCACACCCTGTACATTTCTCACCACCGTCTCTCCCCACACGCAGCTACACAGTCCTAACAGCTCTGCACTGTCCCTCACATCCTGCACATTTCTCACCACAGTCTCGCCCCACACACAGCTACACAGTCCCAGCAGCTCTGCACTGTCCCTCACATCCTGTACATTTCTCACCACCGTCTCTCCCCACACTAAGCTAAACAGTCCGAATAGCTCTGATTTGTCCCTCACACCCTGTACATTTGTCACCACCGTCTCTCCCCACAATAAGTTACACTATCCTAACACCTCTGCACTGTCCCTCACACCCTGTACATTTCTCACCACCGTCTCTCCCCACACGCAGCTACACAGTCCTAACAGCTCTGCACTGTACCTAACACCCTGTACATTTCTCACCACCGTCTCTCCCCACACACAGCTACACAGTCCAAACAGCTCTGCACTGTCCCTCGCACCCTGTACATTTCTCACCACCGTCTCTCCCCACACACAGCTACACAGTCCTAACAGCTCTGCACTGTCCCTCACATCCTGTACATTTCTCACCACCGTTCTCCCCACAATAAGTTACACTATCCAAACAGCTCTGCACTGTCCCTCACCCCCTGTACATTTCTCACCACCCTCTCTCCCCACAATAAGTTACACTATCCAAACAGCTCTGCACTGTCCCTCACACACTGTACATTTCTCACCACCGTCTCTCCCCACACTAAGCTACACAGTCCGAATAGCTCTGATTTGTCCCTCACGCCCTGTACATTTCTCACCACCGTCTCTCCCCACACGTGGTTACACAGTCCTAACAGCTCTGCACTGTCCCTCACACCCTGTACATTTCTCACCACCCTCTCTCCCCACACACAGCTACACAGTCCTAACAGCTCTGCACTGGCCCTCACACCCTGTACATTTCTCACCACAGTCTCTCCCCAGAAGCAGTTACACAGTCTTAACAGCTCTGCATTGTCCCTCACACCCTGTACATTTCTCACCAACCTCTCTCCCAACAAAAAGCTACACTATCCTAACAGCTCTGCACTGTCCCTCACACCCTGTACATTTCTCACCACCCTCTCTCCCCACACACAGCTACACAGTCCTAACAGCTCTGCACTGTCCCTCACAGCCTGTACAGTTCTCTCCACCACCTCTCCTCACACACAGCTACACACTAAAACAGCTCTGCACTGTCCCTCACATCCTGTACATTTCTCACCACCGTCTCTCCCCACACGCAGCTGTACAGTCCTAACAGCTCTGCATTGTCCCTCACACCTTATATATTTCTCACCAACCTCTCTCCCAACAAAAAGCTACACTATCCAAAAAGTTCTGCACTGTCCCTCACATCCTGTATATTTCTCACCACACTCTCTCCCCACACGCAGCTGCACAGTCCTAACAGCTCTGCACTGTCCCTCACACTCTGTATATTTCTCACCACAGTCTCTCCCCACACACAGCTACATAGTCCTAACAGCTCTGCACTGTCCCACACACCCTGTACATTTCTCACCAATGTCCCCACACGCAGCTAGACAGACTTAACAGCTCTACACTGTCACTCACACCCTGTACGTTTCTCACCACCATCTCTCCCCACACACAGCTACACAGTCCTAACAGCTCTGCACTTTCCCTCACACCCTGTACATTTCTCACCACCCTCTCTCCCCACACACAGCTACATAGTCCTAACAGCTCTGCACTGTCCCTCACACCCTATACATTTCTCACCACCTCTTCCCCCATACACAGCTGCACAGTCCTGACAGCTCTGCACTGGCCCTCACACCCTGTATATTACTCAACACCGTCTATCCCCACACACAGCTACACAGTCCTAACAACTCTGCACTGGCCCTCACACCCTGTACATTTCTCACCACTGACCCCACACACAGCTACACAGTCCTAACAGCTCTGCACTGTCACTCACACCCTGTACATTTCTCACCACTGACCCCACACACAGCTACACAGTCCTAACAGCTCTGCACTGTCCCTCACACCCTGTACATTTCTCACCAACCTCTCTCCCCACAAAAAGCTACACTATCCTAACAGCTCTGCACTGTCCCTCACACCCTGTACATTTCTCACCACCCTCCCTCCCCAGACGCAGCTACACAGTCCTAACAGCTCTGCACTGTCCCTCACATCCTGTACATTTCTCACCACCGTCTATCCCCACGCACAGCTACACAGTCCTAACAGCTCTGCACTGTCCCTCGCACCCTGTACATTTCTCACCACCGTCTCTCCCCACACACAGCTACACAGTCCTAACAGCTCTGCACTGTACCTCACACCCTGTACATTTCTCAGCACCTTCTCTCCCCACACGCAGCTACACAGTCCTAACAGCTCTGCACTGTACCTCACACCCTGTACATTTCTCACCCCTGTCCCCACACGCAGCTAGACAGTCCTAACAGCTCTGCACTGTCCCTCACACTCTGTACATTTCTGACCACCATCTCTCCCCACTCACAGCTACACGGTTAAACAGCTCAGCTCTGTCCCTCACACCCTGTACATTTCTCCCCACCGTCTCTCCCCACACGCAGCTACACAGTCCTAACAGCTCTGCACTGTCCCTCACACCCTGTACATTTCTCACCACTCTCTCCCCACACGCAGCTAGAGTCCGGACAGCTCTGCACTGTCCCTCACATCCTGTACATTTCTCACCACCGTCTCTCCCCACACGCAGCTGTACAGTCCTAACAGCTCTGCATTGTCCCTCACACCCTATATATTTCTCACCAACCTATCTCCCAACAAAAAGCTACACTATCCAAAAAGCTCTGCACTGTCGCTCACATCCTGTATATTTCTCACCACACTCTCTCCCCACACGCAGCTGCACAGTCCTAACAGCTCTGCACTGTCCCTCACACTCTGTATATTTCTCACCACAGTCTCTCCCCACACACAGCTACATAGCTCTGCACTGTCCCACACACCCTGTACATTACTCACCAATGTCCCCACACACAGCTACACAGTCCTTACAGCTCTGCACTGTCACTCACACCCTATACATTTCTCACCACCGTATCTCCCCACACGCAGCTAGACAGACCTAACAGCTCTACACTGTCACTCACACCCTGTACGTTTCTCACCACCATCTCTCCCCACATGCAGCTACACAGTCCTAACAGCTCTGCAATGTCCCTCACACCCTATACATTTCTCACCACCTCTTCCCCCATGCACAGCTACACAGTCCTAACAGCTCTGTACTGTCCCTCACACCCAGTACATTACTCAACACCGTCTCTCCCCACACACAGCTACACAGTCCTAACAGGTCTGCACTGTCCCTCACACCCTGTACATTTCTCAACACCGTCTCTTCCAACACACAGCGACACAGTCCTAACAGCTCTGCACTGTGCCTCACAGCCTGTACATTTCTCACCACTGTCTCTCCTGACACGCAGCTACACAGTCCTAACAGCTCTGCACTTTCCCTCACACCCTGTACATTTCTCACCACTGACCCCACACACAGCTACACAGTCCTAACAGCTCTGCACTGTCCCTCACACCCTGTACATTTCTCACCAATGTCCCCACACACAGCTACACAGTCCTTACAGCTCTGCACTGTCCCTCACACCCTGTACATTTCTCACTACCGTCTCTCCCCACACACAGCTACACAGTCCTAACAGCTCTGCACTGTCCCTCACACCCTGTACATTTCTCACTACCGTCTCTTCCCACACACAGCTACACAGTCCTAACAGCTCTGCACTGACCCTCACACCCTGTACATTTCTCACCACTGACCCCACACACAGCTACACAGTCCTAACAGCTCTGCACTGTCCCTCACACCCTGTACATTTCTCACCAACCTCTCTGCCCACAAAAAGCTACACTATCCTAACATCTCTGCACTGTCGCTCACACCCTGTACATTTCTCACCACAGTCTCTCCCCACACACAGCTACACAGTCCTAACAGCTCTGCATTGTCCCTCACACCCTATACATTTCTCACCAACCTCTCTCCCCACACACAGCTACACAGTCCTAACAGCTCTGCACTGGCCCTCACACCCTGTACATTTCTCACCAACCTCTCTTGCCACAAAAAGCTACACTATCCTAACAGTTCTGCATTGTCCCTCACACCCTGTACATTTTTCACCACCTTCTCTCCCCACACACAGCTACACAGTCCTAACAGCTCTGCACTGTCCCTCACACCCTGTAACTTTCACACCACCGTCTCTACCGACACGCAGCTGCACAGTCCTAAAATCTCTGCACTGTCCCTCACTCTCTGTACATTTCTCACCACCCTCCCTCCCCACACGCAGCTACACAGTCCTAACAGCTCTGCACTGTCCCTCATGTCCTGTACATTTCTCACCACCGTCTCTCCCCACACACAGCTACACAGTCCTAACAGCTCTGCACTGTCCCTCACATCCTGTACATTTCTCACCACCGTCTCTCCCCACACGCAGCAACACAGTCCGAACAGCTCTGATTTGTCCCTCACACCCTGTACATTTCTCACCACCGTCTCTCCCCACACGCAGCTACACAGTCCTAACAGCTCTGATCTGTCCCTCACACCCTGTACATTTGTCACCACCGTCTCTCCCCACAATGAGTTACACTGTCCTAACAGCTCTGCACTGTCCCTCACACCCTGTACATTTCTCACCACCGTCTCTCCCCACACGCAGCTACACAGTCCTAACAGCTCTGCACTGTCCCTCACATCCTGCACATTTCTCACCACAGTCTCGCCCCACACACAGCTACACAGTCCAGCAGCTCTGCACTGTCCCTCACACCTGTACATTTCTCACCACCGTCTCTCCCCACACTAAGCTACACAGTCCTAATAGCTCTGATTTGTCCCTCACACCCTGTACATTTCTCACCACCGTCTCTCCCCACACGCAGCTACACAGTCCTAACAGCTCTGCACTGTCCCTCACACCCTGTACATTTCTCACCACCGTCTCTCCCCACACGCAGCTACACAGTCCTAACAGCTCTGCACTGTACCTAACACCCTGTACATTTCTCACCACCGTCTCTCCCCACACACAGCTACACAGTCCAAACAGCTCTGCACTGTCACTCGCACCCTGTACATTTCTCACCACCGTCTCTCCCCACACACAGCTACACAGTCCTAACAGCTCTGCACTGTCCCTCACATCCTGTACATTTCTCACCACCGTTCTCCCCACAATAAGTTACACTATCCAAACAGCTCTGCACTGTCCCTCACAACCTGTACATTTGTCACCACCGTCTCTCCCCACAATAAGTTACACTATCCTAACAGCTCTGCACTGTCCCTCACATCCTGTACATTTCTCACCACCGTCTCTCCCCACACTAAGCTACACAGTCCGAATAGCTCTGATTTGTCCCTCACGCCCTGTACATTTCTCACCACCGTCTCTCCCCACACGTGGTTACACAGTCCTAACAGCTCTGCACTGTCCCTCACACCCTGTACATTTCTCACCACCCTCTCTCCCCACACACAGCTACACAGTCCTAACAGCTCTGCACTGTCCCTCACACCCTGTACATTTCTCACCACAGTCTCTCCCCAGAAGCAGTTACACAGTCTTAACAGCTCTGCATTGTCCCTCACACCCTGTACATTTCTCACCAACCTCTCTCCCAACAAAAAGCTACACTATCCTAACAGCTCTGCACTGTCCCTCACACCCTGTACATTTCTCACCACCCTCTCTCCCCACACACAGCTACACAGTCCTAACAGCTCTGCACTGTCCCTCACAGCCTGTACAGTTCTCTCCACCACCTCTCCTCACACACAGCTACACACTAAAACAGCTCTGCACTGTCCCTCACATCCTGTACATTTCTCACCACCGTCTCTCCCCACACGCAGCTGTACAGTCCTAACAGCTCTGCATTGTCCCTCACACCTTATATATTTCTCACCAACCTCTCTCCCAACAAAAAGCTACACTATCCAAAAAGTTCTGCACTGTCCCTCACATCCTGTATATTTCTCACCACACTCTCTCCCCACACGCAGCTACACAGTCCTAACAGCTCTGCACTGTCCCTCACACTCTGTATATTTCTCACCACAGTCTCTCCCCACACACAGCTACATAGTCCTAACAGCTCTGCACTGTCCCACACACCCTGTACATTTCTCACCAATGTCCCCACACGCAGCTAGACAGACTTAACAGCTCTACACTGTCACTCACACCCTGTACGTTTCTCACCACCATCTCTCCCCACACACAGCTACACAGTCCTAACAGCTCTGCACTTTCCCTCACACCCTGTACATTTCTCACCACCCTCTCTCCCCACACACAGCTACATAGTCCTAACAGCTCTGCACTGTCCCTCACACCCTATACATTTCTCACCACCTCTTCCCCCATACACAGCTGCACAGTCCTGACAGCTCTGCACTGGCCCTCACACCCTGTATATTACTCAACACCGTCTATCCCCACACACAGCTACACAGTCCTAACAACTCTGCACTGGCCCTCACACCCTGTACATTTCTCACCACTGACCCCACACACAGCTACACAGTCCTAACAGCTCTGCACTGTCACTCACACCCTGTACATTTCTCACCACTGACCCCACACACAGCTACACAGTCCTAACAGCTCTGCACTGTCCCTCACACCCTGTACATTTCTCACCAACCTCTCTCCCCACAAAAAGCTACACTATCCTAACAGCTCTGCACTGTCCCTCACACCCTGTACATTTCTCACCACCCTCCCTCCCCAGACGCAGCTACACAGTCCTAACAGCTCTGCACTGTCCCTCACATCCTGTACATTTCTCACCACCGTCTATCCCCACGCACAGCTACACAGTCCTAACAGCTCTGCACTGTCCCTCGCACCCTGTACATTTCTCACCACCGTCTCTCCCCACACACAGCTACACAGTCCTAACAGCTCTGCACTGTACCTCACACCCTGTACATTTCTCAGCACCTTCTCTCCCCACACGCAGCTACACAGTCCTAACAGCTCTGCACTGTACCTCACACCCTGTACATTTCTCACCCCTGTCCCCACACGCAGCTAGACAGTCCTAACAGCTCTGCACTGTCCCTCACACTCTGTACATTTCTGACCACCATCTCTCCCCACTCACAGCTACACGGTTAAACAGCTCAGCTCTGTCCCTCACACCCTGTACATTTCTCCCCACCGTCTCTCCCCACACGCAGCTACACAGTCCTAACAGCTCTGCACTGTCCCTCACAGCCTGTACATTTCTCACCACTCTCTCCCCACACGCAGCTAGAGTCCGGACAGCTCTGCACTGTCCCTCACATCCTGTACATTTCTCACCACCGTCTCTCCCCACACGCAGCTGTACAGTCCTAACAGCTCTGCATTGTCCCTCACACCCTATATATTTCTCACCAACCTATCTCCCAACAAAAAGCTACACTATCCAAAAAGCTCTGCACTGTCGCTCACATCCTGTATATTTCTCACCACACTCTCTCCCCACACGCAGCTGCACAGTCCTAACAGCTCTGCACTGTCCCTCACACTCTGTATATTTCTCACCACAGTCTCTCCCCACACACAGCTACATAGCTCTGCACTGTCCCACACACCCTGTACATTACTCACCAATGTCCCCACACACAGCTACACAGTCCTTACAGCTCTGCACTGTCACTCACACCCTATACATTTCTCACCACCGTATCTCCCCACACGCAGCTAGACAGACCTAACAGCTCTACACTGTCACTCACACCCTGTACGTTTCTCACCACCATCTCTCCCCACATGCAGCTACACAGTCCTAACAGCTCTGCAATGTCCCTCACACCCTATACATTTCTCACCACCTCTTCCCCCATGCACAGCTACACAGTCCTAACAGCTCTGTACTGTCCCTCACACCCAGTACATTACTCAACACCGTCTCTCCCCACACACAGCTACACAGTCCTAACAGGTCTGCACTGTCCCTCACACCCTGTACATTTCTCAACACCGTCTCTTCCAACACACAGCGACACAGTCCTAACAGCTCTGCACTGTGCCTCACAGCCTGTACATTTCTCACCACTGTCTCTCCTGACACGCAGCTACACAGTCCTAAAAGCTCTGCACTTTCCCTCACACCCTGTACATTTCTCACCACCCTCTCTCCCCACACACAGCTACACAGTCCTAACAGCTCTGCACTGTCCCTCACACCCTATACATTTCTCACCACCTCTTCCCCCATACACAGCTGCACAGTCCTGACAGCTCTGCACTGGCCCTCACACCCTGTATATTACTCAACACCGTCTCTCCCCACACACAGCTACACAGTCCTAACAACTCTGCACTGGCCCTCACACCCTGTACATTTCTCACCACTGACCCCACACACAGCTACACAGTCCTAACAGCTCTGCACTGTCACTCACACCCTGTACATTTCTCACCACTGACCCCACACACAGCTACACAGTCCTAACAGGTCTGCACTGTCCCTCACACCCTGTACATTTCTCACCAACCTCTCTCCCCACAAAAAGCTACACTATCCTAACAGCTCTGCACTGTCCCTCACACCCTGTACATTTCTCACCACCCTCCCTCCCCAGACGCAGCTACACAGTCCTAACAGCTCTGCACTGTCCCTCACATCCTGTACATTTCTCACCACCGTCTATCCCCACGCACAGCTACACAGTCCTAACAGCTCTGCACTGTCCCTCGCACCCTGTACATTTCTCACCACCGTCTCTCCCCACACACAGCTACACAGTCCTAACAGCTCTGCACTGTACCTCACACCCTGTACATTTCTCAGCACCTTCTCTCCCCACACGCAGCTACACAGTCCTAACAGCTCTGCACTGTACCTCACACCCTGTACATTTCTCACCCCTGTCCCCACACGCAGCTAGACAGTCCTAACAGCTCTGCACTGTCCCTCACACTCTGTACATTTCTGACCACCATCTCTCCCCACTCACAGCTACACGGTTAAACAGCTCAGCTCTGTCCCTCACACCCTGTACATTTCTCCCCACCGTCTCTCCCCACACGCAGCTACACAGTCCTAACAGCTCTGCACTGTCCCTCACACCCTGTACATTTCTCACCACTCTCTCCCCACACGCAGCTACAGTCCTGACAGCTCTGCACTGTCCCTCACACCCTGTACATTTCTCAGCACCTTCTCTCCCCACACACAGCTACACAGTCCTAACAGCCCTGCACTGTCCCTCACACCCTGTACATTTCTCAGCACCGTCTCTCCCCACACACACTTACACAGTCCTAACAGCTCTGCACTGTCCCTCACACCCTGTACATTTCTCACCACCGTCTCTCCCCACACACATCTACACAGTCCTGACAGCTCTGCACTGTCCTTCACACCCTGTACATTTCTCACCACTGTCTCTCCCCACACACATCTACACAGTCCTAACAGCTCTGCACTGTTCTTCACACCCTGTACATTTCTCAACACTGTCTCTCCCCACACGCAGCTACACAGTCCTACCAGCTCTGCACTGTTCTTAACACCCTGTACATTTCTCAACACCGTCTCTCCCCACACACAGCTACACAGTCCTAACAGCTCTGCACTGTCCCTCACACCCTGTACATTTCTCACCACTTTCTCCCCTCATACAGCTACACAGTCCTAACAGATCTGCACTGTCCCTCACAGCCTGTACAGTTCTCAACACCATCTCTCCCCACACACAGCTACACAGTTAAACAGCTCAGCTGTGTCCCTCACACCCTATACATTTCTCCCCACCGTCTCTCCCCACACACAGCTACACAGTCCTAAAAGCTCTGCACTGTTCTTCACACCCTGTACATTTCTCAACACTGTCTCTCCCCACACGCAGCTACACAGTCCGAAAAGCTCTGCACTGTCCCTCACACCTTGTACATTTCTCACAACATTCTCTTCCCACACACAGCTACACAGTCCAAACAGCCCTGCACTGTCCCTCACACTCTGTACATTTCTCACCACCGTCTCTCCCCACACACAGCTACACAGTCCTAACAGCTCTGAAATATCCCTCACACCCTGGATATTTCTCACCACTCTCTCCCCATACACAGCTACACAGTCCTAACAGCTCTGCACTGTCCCTCACACCCTGCACATTTCTCACCACCATTTCTCCCCACACACAGCTACACAGTCCTAACAGCTCTGCACTGTCCCTCACACCCTGTACATTTCTCAGCACCTTCTCTCCCCACACACAGCTACACAGTCCTAACAGCTCTGCACTATCCCTCACACCCTGTACATTTCTCAACAAACTCTCTCCCCACACGCAGCTACACAGTCCTAACATCTCTGCACTGTCCATCACACCCTGTACAATTCTCACCACCATCTCTCCCCACACGCAGCTACACAGTCCTAACACCTCTGCACTGTCCCTCACACCATCTACATTTCTCACCACCTCTTCCCCCAAACACAGCTACACAGTCTTAACAGCTCTGCACTGTCCCTCAAACAGTGTACATTTCTCACCACCGTCTCTCCCCACACGCAGCTACAAAATCCTAACAGCTCTGCACTGTCCCTCAAACACTGTACATTTCTCACCACCATCTCTCCCCACAAAAAGCAACACAGTCCAAACAGCTCTGCACTGTCCCTCACACCCTGTACATTTCTCACCACTGTCCCCACACACAGCTACACAGTCCTACTAGCTCTGCACTGTCTCTCACACCCTGTACATTTCTCCCCACTGTCCCCACACACAGCTACACAGTACTAACAGCTCTGCACTGTCCCTCACACCCTGTACATTTCTCACCACCCTCTCTGCCCACAAAAAGCTACAGTCCTGAGAGCTCTGCACTGTCCCTCACACCCTGTACATTTCTCACCACTTTCTCCCCACAGACAGCTACACAGTCCTAACAGCTCTGCACTGTCCCTCACACCCTGTACATTTCTCACCACCCTCTCTCCCCACAAAAAGCTACAGAGTCCTAACAGCTCAGCACTGTCCCTCACACCCTGTACATTTCTCACCAAACTCTCTCCCCACACACAGCTACACAGTCCTAACAGCTCTGCACTGTCCCTCACACCCTGTACATTTCTCACCACCGTCTCTCCCCACACGCAGCTACACAGTCCTAACAGCTCTGCACTGTCCCTCACACCCTGTACATTTCTCAGCACCTTCTCTCCCCACACACAGCTACACAGTCCTAACAGCTCTGCACTGTCCCTCACACCCTGTACATTTCTCACCACCGTCTCTCCCCACACGCAGCTACACAGTCCTAACAGCTCTGCACTGTCCCTCACACCCTGTACATTTCTCAGCACCTTCTCTCCCCACACACAGCTACACAGTCCTAACAGCTCTGCACTGTCCCTCACACCCTGTACATTTCTCACCACCGTCTCTTCCAACACACAGCGACACAGTCCTAACAGTTCTACACTGTCCCTCACACCCTGTACATTTCTCACCACCGTATCTCCCCACACGCAGCTACACAGTCCTAATATCTCTGCACTGTCCATCACACCCTGTACATTTCTCACCACCATCTCTCCCCACACACAGCTACACAGTCCTAACATCTCTGCACTGTCCCTCACACCATCTACATTTCTCACCACCTCTTCCCCCACACACAGCTACACAGTCCTAACAGCTCTGCACTGTCCCTCACACACTGTACATTTCTGACCACCATCTCTCCCCACACACAGCTACGCAGTTAAAGAGCTCAGCTCTGTCCCTCACACCCTGTCCATTTCTCACCACTCTCTCCCCGCACGCAGCTACACAGTCCTAACAGCTCTGCACTGTACCTCACACCCTGTACATTTCTCCCCCCTGTCCCCACACGCAGCTAGACAGTCCTAACAGCTCTGCACTGTCCCTCACACTCTGTACATTTCTGACCACCATCTCTCCCCACTCACAGCTACACGGTTAAACAGCTCAGCTCTGTCCCTCACACCCTGTACATTTCTCCCCACCGTCTCTCCCCACACGCAGCTACACAGTCCTAACAGCTCTGCACTGTCCCTCACACCCTGTACATTTCTCACCACTCTCTCCCCACACGCAGCTACAGTCCTAACAGCTCTGCACTGTCCCTCACACCCTGTACATTTCTCAGCACCTTCTCTCCCCACACACAGCTACACAGTCCTAACAGCCCTGCACTGTCCCTCACACCCTGTACATTTCTCAGCACCTTCTCTCCCCACACACATCTACACAGTCCTGACAGCTCTGCACTGTCCTTCACACCCTGTACATTTCTCACCACCGTCTCTCCCCACACACATCTACACAGTCCTAACAGCTCTGCACTGTTCTTCACACCCTGTACATTTCTCAACACTGTCTCTCCCCACACGCAGCTACACAGTCCGAAAAGCTCTGCACTGTTCTTCACACCCTGTACATTTCTCAACACCGTCTCTCCCCACACACAGCTACACAGTCCTAACAGCTCTGCACTGTCCCTCACACCCTGTACATTTCTCACCACTTTCTCCCCTCACACAGCTACACAGTCCTAACAGATCTGCACTGTCCCTCACAGCCTGTACAGTTCTCAACACCATCTCTCCCCACACACAGCTACACAGTTAAACAGCTCAGCTGTGTCCCTCACACCCTATACATTTCTCCCCACCGTCTCTCCCCACACACAGCTACACAGTCCTAAAAGCTCAGCACTGTTCTTCACACCCTGTACATTTCTCAACACTGTCTCTCCCCACACGCAGCTACACAGTCCGAAAAGCTCTGCACTGTCCCTCACACCTTGTACATTTCTCACAACATTCTCTCCCCACACACAGCTACACAGTCCTAACAGCCCTGCACTGTCCCTCACACTCTGTACATATTTCAACACCGTCTCTCCCCACACACAGCTACACAGTCCTAACAGCTCTGAAATATCCCTCACACCCTGTATATTTCTCACCACTCTCTCCCCATACACAGCTACACAGTCCTAACAGCTCTGCACTGTCCCTCACACCCTGTACATTTCTCAGCACCTTCTCTCCCCACACACAGCTACACAGTCCTAACAGCTCTGCACTATCCCTCACACCCTGTACATTTCTCAACAAACTCTCTCCGCACACGCAGCTACACAGTCCTAACATCTCTGCACTGTCCATCACACCCTGTACATTTCTCACCACCATCTCTCCCCACACGCAGCTACACAGTCCTAACACCTCTGCACTGTCCCTCACACCATCTACATTTCTCACCACCTCTTCCCCGACACACAGCTACACAGTCTTAACAGCTCTGCACTGTCCCTCAAACAGTGTACATTTCTCACCACCGTCTCTCCCCACACGCAGCTACAAAATCCTAACAGCTCTGCACTGTCCCTCAAACACTGTACATTTCTCACCACCATCTCTCTCCACAAAAAGCAACACAGTCCAAACAGCTCTGCACTGTCCCTCACACCCTGTACATTTCTCACCACTGTCCCCACACACAGCTACACAGTCCTACTAGCTCTGCACTGTCCCTCACACCCTGTACATTTCTCATCACTGTCTCTCCCCACACACAGCTACACAGTCCTAACAGCTCTGCACTGTCCCTCACACACTGTACATTTCTCACCACTTTCCCCAAACACAGCTACACAGTCCTACTAGCTCTGCACTGACCCTCACACCCTGTACATTTCTCCCCACTGTCACTTCCAACACACAGCTACGCAGTACTAACAGCTCTGCACTGTCCCTCACACCCTGTACATTTCTCGCCACCGTCTCTACCCACACACAGGCACACAGTCCTAACAGCTCTGCACTGTCTCTCACACCCTGTACATTTCTCCCCACTGTCCCCACACATAGCTACACAGTCCTACCAGCTCTGCACTGTCCCTCACACCCTGTACATTTCTCACCACCGTCTCTCCCCACACACATCTACACAGTCCTGACAGCTCTGCACTGTCCTTCACACCCTGTACATTTCTCACCACCGTCTCTCCCCACACACATCTACACAGTCCTAACAGCTCTGCACTGTTCTTCACACCCTGTACATTTCTCAACACTGTCCCTCCCCACACGCAGCTACACATTCCGAAAAGCTCTGCACTGTTCTTCACACCCTGTACATTTTCAACACCGTCTCTCCCCACACACAGCTACACAGTCCTAACAGCTCTGCACTGTCCCTCACACCCTGTACATTTCTCACCACTTTCTCCCCTCACACAGCTACACAGTCCTAACAGATCTGCACTGTCCCTCACAGCCTGTACAGTTCTCAACACCATCTCTCCCCACACACAGCTACACAGTTAAACAGCTCAGCTGTGTCCCTCACACCCTATACATTTCTCTCCACCGTCTCTCCCCACACACAGCTACACAGTCCTAACAGCTCTGCACTGTTCTTCACACCCTGTACATTTCTCAACACTGTCTCTCCCCACACGCAGCTACACAGTCCGAAAAGCTCTGCACTGTCCCTCACACCTTGTACATTTCTCAAAACATTCTCTCCCCACACACAGCTACACAGTCCTAACAGCCCTGCACTGTCCCTCACACCCTGCACAGTTCTCACCACCATTTCTCCCCACACACAGCTACACAGTCCTAACAGCTCTGCACTGTCCCTCACACCCTGTACATTTCTCAGCACCTTCTCTCCCCACACACAGCTACACAGTCCTAACAGCTCTGCACTATCCCTCACACCCTGTACATTTCTCAACAAACTCTCTCCGCACACGCAGCTACACAGTCCTAACATCTCTGCACTGTCCATCACACCCTGTACATTTCTCACCACCATCTCTCCCCACACGCAGCTACACAGTCCTAACACCTCTGCCCTGTCCCTCACACCATCTACATTTCTCACCACCTCTTCCCCCACACACAGCTACACAGTCTTAACAGCTCTGCACTGTCCCTCAAACAGTGTACATTTCTCACCACCGTCTCTCCCCACACACAGCTACAAAATCCTAACAGCTCTGCACTGTCCCTCAAACACTGTACATTTCTCACCACCATCTCTCCCCACAAAAAGCAACACAGTCCAAACAGCTCTGCACTGTCCCTCACACCCTGTACATTTCTCACCACTGTCCCCACACACAGCTACACAGTCCTACTAGCTCTGCACTGTCCCTCACACCCTGTACATTTCTCATCACTGTCTCTCCCCACACACAGCTACACAGTCCTAACAGCTCTGCACTGTCCCTCACACACTGTACATTTCTCACCACTTTCCCCAAACACAGCTACACAGTCCTACTAGCTCTGCACTGTCCCTCACACCCTGTACATTTCTCCCCACTGTCACTTCCAACACACAGCTACGCAGTACTAACAGCTCTGCACTGTCCCTCACACCCTGTACATTTCTCACCACCGTCTCTACCCACACACAGGTACACAGTCCTAACAGCTCTGCACTGTCTCTCACACCCTGTACATTTCTCCCCACTGTCCCCACACACAGCTACACAGTCCTACCAGCTCTGCACTGTCCCTCACACCCTGTACATTTCTCAGCACCTTCTCTCCCCACACACAGGTACACAGTCCTAACAGCTCTGCACTGTCCCTCACACCCTGTACATTTCTCACCACCGTCTCTTCCGACACACAGCGACACAGTCCTAACAGTTCTACACTGTCCCTCACACCCTGTACATTTCTCACCACCGTATCTCCCCACACGCAGCTACACAGTCCTAATATCTCTGCACTGTCCCTCACACCCTGTACATTTCTCACCACCGTCTCTCCCCACACACATCTACACAGTCCTGACAGCTCTGCACTGTCCTTCACACCCTGTACATTTCTCACCACCGTCTCTCCCCACACACATCTACACAGTCCTAACAGCTCTGCACTGTTCTTCACACCCTGTACATTTCTCAACACTGTCCCTCCCCACACGCAGCTACACATTCCGAAAAGCTCTGCACTGTTCTTCACACCCTGTACATTTTCAACACCGTCTCTCCCCACACACAGCTACACAGTCCTAACAGCTCTGCACTGTCCCTCACACCCTGTACATTTCTCACCACTTTCTCCCCTCACACAGCTACACAGTCCTAACAGATCTGCACTGTCCTTCACAGCCTGTACAGTTCTCAACACCATCTCTCCCCACACACAGCTACACAGTTAAACAGCTCAGCTGTGTCCCTCACACCCTATACATTTCTCCCCACCGTCTCTCCCCACACACAGCTACACAGTCCTAACAGCTCTGCACTGTTCTTCACACCCTGTACATTTCTCAACACTGTCTCTCCCCACACGCAGCTACACAGTCCGAAAAGCTCTGCACTGTCCCTCACACCTTGTACATTTCTCAAAACATTCTCTCCCCACACACAGCTACACAGTCCTAACAGCCCTGCACTGTCCCTCACACCCTGCACAGTTCTCACCACCATTTCTCCCCACACACAGCTACACAGTCCTAACAGCTCTGCACTGTCCCTCACACCCTGTACATTTCTCAGCACCTTCTCTCCCCACACACAGCTACACAGTCCTAACAGCTCTGCACTATCCCTCACACCCTGTACATTTCTCAACAAACTCTCTCCGCACACGCAGCTACACAGTCCTAACATCTCTGCACTGTCCATCACACCCTGTACATTTCTCACCACCATCTCTCCCCACACGCAGCTACACAGTCCTAACACCTCTGCCCTGTCCCTCACACCATCTACATTTCTCACCACCTCTTCCCCCACACACAGCTACACAGTCTTAACAGCTCTGCACTGTCCCTCAAACAGTGTACATTTCTCACCACCGTCTCTCCCCACACACAGCTACAAAATCCTAACAGCTCTGCACTGTCCCTCAAACACTGTACATTTCTCACCACCATCTCTCCCCACAAAAAGCAACACAGTCCAAACAGCTCTGCACTGTCCCTCACACCCTGTACATTTCTCACCACTGTCCCCACACACAGCTACACAGTCCTACTAGCTCTGCACTGTCCCTCACACCCTGTACATTTCTCATCACTGTCTCTCCCCACACACAGCTACACAGTCCTAACAGCTCTGCACTGTCCCTCATACACTGTACATTTCTCACCACTTTCCCCAAACACAGCTACACAGTCCTACTAGCTCTGCACTGTCCCTCACACCCTGTACATTTCTCCCCACTGTCACTTCCAACACACAGCTACGCAGTACTAACAGCTCTGCACTGTCCCTCACACCCTGTACATTTCTCGCCACCGTCTCTACCCACACACAGGCACACAGTCCTAACAGCTCTGCACTGTCTCTCACACCCTGTACATTTCTCCCCACTGTCCCCACACACAGCTACACAGTCCTACCAGCTCTGCACTGTCCCTCACACCCTGTACATTTCTCAGCACCTTCTCTCCCCACACACAGGTACACAGTCCTAACAGCTCTGCACTGTCCCTCACACCCTGTACATTTCTCACCACCGTCTCTTCCAACACACAGCGACACAGTCCTAACAGTTCTACACTGTCCCTCACACCCTGTACATTTCTCACCACCGTATCTCCCCACACGCAGCTACACAGTCCTAATATCTCTGCACTGTCCATCACACCCTGTACATTTCTCACCACCATCTCTCCCCACACGCAGCTACACAGTCCTAACATCTCTGCACTGTCCCTCACACCATCTACATATCTCACCACCTCTTCCCCCACACACAGCTACACAGTCCTAACAGCTCTGCACTGTCCCTCACACACTGTACATTTCTGACCACCATCTCTCCCCACACACAGCTACGCAGTTAAAGAGCTCAGCTCTGTCCCTCACACCCTGTCCATTTCTCACCACTCTCTCCCCGCACGCAGCTACACAGTCCTAACAGCTCTGCACTGTACCTCACACCCTGTACATTTCTACCCCCTGTCCCCACACGCAGCTAGACAGTCCTAACAGCTCTGCACTGTCCCTCACACTCTGTACATTTCTGACCACCATCTCTCCCCACTCACAGCTACACGGTTAAACAGCTCAGCTCTGTCCCTCACACCCTGTACATTTCTCCCCACCGTCTCTCCCCACACGCAGCTACACAGTCCTAACAGCTCTGCACTGTCCCTCACACACTGTACATTTCTCACCACTCTCTCCCCACACGCAGCTACAGTCCTAACAGCTCTGCACTGTCCCTCACACCCTGTACATTTCTCAGCACCTTCTCTCCCCACACACAGCTAAACAGTCCTAACAGCCCTGCACTGTCCCTCACACCCTGTACGTTTCTCAGCACCTTCTCTCCCCACACGCAGCTACACAGTCCTAACAGCTCTGAAATATCCCTCACACCCTGTATATTTCTCACCACTCTCTCCCCATACACAGCTACACAGTCCTAACAGCTCTGCACTGTCCCTCACACCCTGCACAGTTCTCACCACCATTTCTCCCCACACACAGCTACACAGTCCTAACAGCTCTGCACTGTCCCTCACACCCTGTACATTTCTCAGCACCTTCTCTCCCCACACACAGCTACACAGTCCTAACAGCTCTGCACTATCCCTCACACCCTGTACATTTCTCAACAAACTCTCTCCCCACACGCAGCTACACAGTCCTAACATCTCTGCACTGTCCATCACACCCTGTACATTTCTCACCACCATCTCTCCCCACACGCAGCTACACAGTCCTAACACCTCTGCACTGTCCCTCACACCATCTACATTTCTCACCACCTCTTCCCCCACACACAGCTACACAGTCCTAACAGCTCTGCACTGTCCCTCAAACAGTGTACATTTCTCACCACCGTCTCTCCCCACACGCAGCTACAAAATCCTAACAGCTCTGCACTGTCCCTCAAACACTGTACATTTCTCACCACCAACTCTCCCCACAAAAAGAAAGACAGTCCTAACAGCTCTGCACTGTCCCTCACACCCTGTACATTTCTCATCACTGTCTCTCCCCACACACAGCTACACAGTCCTAACAGCTCTGCACTGTCCCTCACACACTGTACATTTCTAACCACTTTCCCCAAACACAGCTACACAGTCCTACTAGCTCTGCACTGTCCCTCACACCCTGTACATTTCTCCCCACTGTCACTTCCAACACACAGCTACGCAGTACTAACAGCTCTGCACTGTCCCTCACACCCTGTACATTTCTCGCCACCGTCTCTACCCACACACAGGCACACAGTCCTAACAGCTCTGCACTGTCTCTCACACCCTGTACATTTCTCCCCACTGTCCCCACACACAGCTACACAGTCCTACCAGCTCTGCACTGTCCCTCACACCCTGTACATTTCTCAGCACCTTCTCTCCCCACACACAGGTACACAGTCCTAACAGCTCTGCACTGTCCCTCACACCCTGTACATTTCTCACCACCGTCTCTTCCAACACACAGCGACACAGTCCTAACAGTTCTACACTGTCCCTCACACCCTGTACATTTCTCACCACCGTATCTCCCCACACGCAGCTACACAGTCCTAATATCTCTGCACTGTCCTTCACACCCTGTACATTTCTCACCACCGTCTCTCCCCACACACATCTACACAGTCCTAACAGCTCTGCACTGTTCTTCACACCCTGTACATTTCTCAACACTGTCCCTCCCCACACGCAGCTACACATTCCGAAAAGCTCTGCACTGTTCTTCACACCCTGTACATTTTCAACACCGTCTCTCCCCACACACAGCTACACAGTCCTAACAGCTCTGCACTGTCCCTCACACCCTGTACATTTCTCACCACTTTCTCCCCTCACACAGCTACACAGTCCTAACAGATCTGCACTGTCCCTCACAGCCTGTACAGTTCTCAACACCATCTCTCCCCACACACAGCTACACAGTTAAACAGCTCAGCTGTGTCCCTCACACCCTATACATTTCTCCCCACCGTCTCTCCCCACACACAGCTACACAGTCCTAACAGCTCTGCACTGTTCTTCACACCCTGTACATTTCTCAACACTGTCTCTCCCCACACGCAGCTACACAGTCCGAAAAGCTCTGCACTGTCCCTCACACCTTGTACATTTCTCAAAACATTCTCTCCCCACACACAGCTACACAGTCCTAACAGCCCTGCACAGTTCTCACCACCATTTCTCCCCACACACAGCTACACAGTCCTAACAGCTCTGCACTGTCCCTCACACCCTGTACATTTCTCAGCACCTTCTCTCCCCACACACAGCTACACAGTCCTAACAGCTCTGCACTATCCCTCACACCCTGTACATTTCTCAACAAACTCTCTCCGCACACGCAGCTACACAGTCCTAACATCTCTGCACTGTCCATCACACCCTGTACATTTCTCACCACCATCTCTCCCCACACGCAGCTACACAGTCCTAACACCTCTGCCCTGTCCCTCACACCATCTACATTTCTCACCACCTCTTCCCCCACACACAGCTACACAGTCTTAACAGCTCTGCACTGTCCCTCAAACAGTGTACATTTCTCACCACCGTCTCTCCCCACACACAGCTACAAAATCCTAACAGCTCTGCACTGTCCCTCAAACACTGTACATTTCTCACCACCATCTCTCCCCACAAAAAGCAACACAGTCCAAACAGCTCTGCACTGTCCCTCACACCCTGTACATTTCTCACCACTGTCCCCACACACAGCTACACAGTCCTACTAGCTCTGCACTGTCCCTCACACCCTGTACATTTCTCATCACTGTCTCTCCCCACACACAGCTACACAGTCCTAACAGCTCTGCACTGTCCCTCATACACTGTACATTTCTCACCACTTTCCCCAAACACAGCTACACAGTCCTACTAGCTCTGCACTGTCCCTCACACCCTGTACATTTCTCCCCACTGTCACTTCCAACACACAGCTACGCAGTACCAACAGCTCTGCACTGTCCATCACACCCTGTACATTTCTCACCACCATCTCTCCCCACACGCAGCTACACAGTCCTAACACCTCTGCACTGTCCCTCACACCATCTACATTTCTCACCACCTCTTCCCCCACACACAGCTACACAGTCCTAACAGCTCTGCACTGTCCCTCAAACAGTGTACATTTCTCACCACCGTCTCTCCCCACACGCAGCTACAAAATCCTAACAGCTCTGCACTGTCCCTCAAACACAGTACATTTCTCACCACCAACTCTCCCCACAAAAAGAAAGACAGTCCTAACAGCTCTGCACTGTCCCTCACACCCTGTACATTTCTCATCACTGTCTCTCCCCACACACAGCTACACAGTCCTAACAGCTCTGCACTGTCCCTCACACACTGTACATTTCTCACCACTTTCCCCAAACACAGCTACACAGTCCTACTAGCTCTGCACTGTCCCTCACACCCTGTACATTTCTCCCCACTGTCACTTCCAACACACAGCTACGCAGTACTAACAGCTCTGCACTGTCCCTCACACCCTGTACATTTCTCGCCACCGTCTCTACCCACACACAGGCACACAGTCCTAACAGCTCTGCACTGTCTCTCACACCCTGTACATTTCTCCCCACTGTCCCCACACACAGCTACACAGTCCTACCAGCTCTGCACTGTCCCTCACACCCTGTACATTTCTCAGCACCTTCTCACCCCACACACAGGTACACAGTCCTAACAGCTCTGCACTGTCCCTCACACCCTGTACATTTCTCACCACCGTCTCTTCCAACACACAGCGACACAGTCCTAACAGTTCTACACTGTCCCTCACACCCTGTACATTTCTCACCACCGTATCTCCCCACACGCAGCTACACAGTCCTAATATCTCTGCACTGTCCCTCACACCCTGTACATTTCTCACCACCGTCTCTCCCCACACACATCTACACAGTCCTGACAGCTCTGCACTGTCCTTCACACCCTGTACATTTCTCACCACCGTCTCTCCCCACACACATCTACACAGTCCTAACAGCTCTGCACTGTTCTTCACACCCTGTACATTTCTCAACACTGTCCCTCCCCACACGCAGCTACACATTCCGAAAAGCTCTGCACTGTTCTTCACACCCTGTACATTTTCAACACCGTCTCTCCCCACACACAGCTACACAGTCCTAACATCTCTGCACTGTCCCTCACACCCTGTACATTTCTCACCACTTTCTCCCCTCACACAGCTACACAGTCCTAACAGATCTGCACTGTCCCTCACAGCCTGTACAGTTCTCAACACCATCTCTCCCCACACACAGCTACACAGTTAAACAGCTCAGCTGTGTCCCTCACACCCTATACATTTCTCCCCACCGTCTCTCCCCACACACAGCTACACAGTCCTAACAGCTCTGCACTGTTCTTCACACCCTGTACATTTCTCAACACTGTCTCTCCCCACACGCAGCTACACAGTCCGAAAAGCTCTGCACTGTCCCTCACACCTTGTACATTTCTCAAAACATTCTCTCCCCACACACAGCTACACAGTCCTAACAGCCCTGCACTGTCCCTCACACCCTGCACAGTTCTCACCACCATTTCTCCCCACACACAGCTACACAGTCCTAACAGCTCTGCACTGTCCCTCACACCCTGTACATTTCTCAGCACCTTCTCTCCCCACACACAGCTACACAGTCCTAACAGCTCTGCACTATCCCTCACACCCTGTACATTTCTCAACAAACTCTCTCCGCACACGCAGCTACACAGTCCTAACATCTCTGCACTGTCCATCACACCCTGTACATTTCTCACCACCATCTCTCCCCACACGCAGCTACACAGTCCTAACACCTCTGCCCTGTCCCTCACACCATCTACATTTCTCACCACCTCTTCCCCCACACACAGCTACACAGTCTTAACAGCTCTGCACTGTCCCTCAAACAGTGTACATTTCTCACCACCGTCTCTCCCCACACACAGCTACAAAATCCTAACAGCTCTGCACTGTCCCTCAAACACTGTACATTTCTCACCACCATCTCTCCCCACAAAAAGCAACACAGTCCAAACAGCTCTGCACTGTCCCTCACACCCTGTACATTTCTCACCACTGTCCCCACACACAGCTACACAGTCCTACTAGCTCTGCACTGTCCCTCACACCCTGTACATTTCTCATCACTGTCTCTCCCCAAACACAGCTACACAGTCCTACTAGCTCTGCACTGTCCCTCACACCCTGTACATTTCTCCCCACTGTCACTTCCAACACACAGCTACGCAGTACTAACAGCTCTGCACTGTCCCTCACACCCTGTACATTTCTCGCCACCGTCTCTACCCACACACAGGCACACAGTCCTAACAGCTCTGCACTGTCTCTCACACCCTGTACATTTCTCCCCACTGTCCCCACACACAGCTACACAGTCCTACCAGCTCTGCACTGTCCCTCACACCCTGTACATTTCTCAGCACCTTCTCTCCCCACACACAGGTACACAGTCCTAACAGCTCTGCACTGTCCCTCACACCCTGTACATTTCTCACCACCGTCTCTTCCAACACACAGCGACACAGTCCTAACAGTTCTACACTGTCCCTCACACCCTGTACATTTCTCACCACCGTATCTCCCCACACGCAGCTACACAGTCCTAATATCTCTGCACTGTCCATCACACCCTGTACATTTCTCACCACCATCTCTCCCCACACGCAGCTACACAGTCCTAACATCTCTGCACTGTCCCTCACACCATCTACATATCTCACCACCTCTTCCCCCACACACAGCTACACAGTCCTAACAGCTCTGCACTGTCCCTCACACACTGTACATTTCTGACCACCATCTCTCCCCACACACAGCTACGCAGTTAAAGAGCTCAGCTCTGTCCCTCACACCCTGTCCATTTCTCACCACTCTCTCCCCGCACGCAGCTACACAGTCCTAACAGCTCTGCACTGTACCTCACACCCTGTACATTTCTACCCCCTGTCCCCACACGCAGCTAGACAGTCCTAACAGCTCTGCACTGTCCCTCACACTCTGTACATTTCTGACCACCATCTCTCCCCACTCACAGCTACACGGTTAAACAGCTCAGCTCTGTCCCTCACACCCTGTACATTTCTCCCCACCGTCTCTCCCCACACGCAGCTACACAGTCCTAACAGCTCTGCACTGTCCCTCACACACTGTACATTTCTCACCACTCTCTCCCCACACGCAGCTACAGTCCTAACAGCTCTGCACTGTCCCTCACACCCTGTACATTTCTCAGCACCTTCTCTCCCCACACACAGCTAAACAGTCCTAACAGCCCTGCACTGTCCCTCACACCCTGTACATTTCTCAGCACCTTCTCTCCCCACACGCAGCTACACAGTCCTAACAGCTCTGAAATATCCCTCACACCCTGTATATTTCTCACCACTCTCTCCCCATACACAGCTACACAGTCCTAACAGCTCTGCACTGTCCCTCACACCCTGCACAGTTCTCACCACCATTTCTCCCCACACACAGCTACACAGTCCTAACAGCTCTGCACTGTCCCTCACACCCTGTACATTTCTCAGCACCTTCTCTCCCCACACACAGCTACACAGTCCTAACAGCTCTGCACTATCCCTCACACCCTGTACATTTCTCAACAAACTCTCTCCCCACACGCAGCTACACAGTCCTAACATCTCTGCACTGTCCATCACACCCTGTACATTTCTCACCACCATCTCTCCCCACACGCAGCTACACAGTCCTAACACCTCTGCACTGTCCCTCACACCATCTACATTTCTCACCACCTCTTCCCCCACACACAGCTACACAGTCCTAACAGCTCTGCACTGTCCCTCAAACAGTGTACATTTCTCACCACCGTCTCTCCCCACACGCAGCTACAAAATCCTAACAGCTCTGCACTGTCCCTCAAACACTGTACATTTCTCACCACCAACTCTCCCCACAAAAAGAAAGACAGTCCTAACAGCTCTGCACTGTCCCTCACAC